>NC_056745.1:1262099164-1262121664 GCF_019279795.1 Protopterus annectens
TTTTGTTTTAACTCTGTAGAGTGAACCAAGTTTTCTGGTGATGGTTTTGATTGTCTGGTTCACGTGGAGGTCAAATTTTAAGTAATTGTCTATATTGACGCCTAGTAGTTTGGTATTGGGGTCTGGGGAAATGACTGTCCCATCATTAGCTTGTATGGTAAAGGAGTAAGGTATAGACCTTTGGGTTGGTGGAAATATGAGCATTTTGTTTTTTTTGGGATTTAGTAGTAGGTGATGTTTGGATAGACATTTTTCTATAACAGTAAAAGTAGCCTAAGTATCCATTTTTAGGTTATCTGGAGATGTGGCAGAGCAGATCAGGGTGGAGTCATCAGCATATTGGATACAGCTGATGTTCGGTATGATAGTAGGGAGATCATTAATAAAGATAGAAAACAGTAGTGGTCCTAGTATGGAGCCTTGTGGAACTCCGATAGTGTTGGGTAATAGATTTGAGAGCTTATTCTGCCAGAGGACTGCTTGTTGCCTGTCATTGAGATAGGATTTAAACCAAAGAAGGGCATTGGGATGTAGACTGAGAGTTTTCAAGGTCTTAATCATTAGTTGATGGTTCACCATGTCAAAAGCCTTGAAAAGATCTAGGAAGAGGGCAGACGAGGTGCAGTTGTTGTTGCGGTTATTATTAATGGTATTAGTAAAGGACAGTAGGGCAGTGGTTGTACTATGATGTGGCCGAAAGCCATGTTTGGTATTAGCCATCAGGTCATTCTGGAGTAAATGTTGCATAAGGTGTTTATGTATACATTTCTCCATGATCTTAGCAAGTGGGGGAGTATGGCTATAGGCCTATAATTGGAGTATTCGGTAGAGAGACCTCCTTTATGTAATGGAATCACATAAGATGTTTTCCACAGATATTGGGAATTTTGGCTTCTGATATGGTCTGGTTGATTAGGATAGAGATTGGAAAGGTGACAGCTTCTGCTGTCATTTGTAGATATTCAGCTGGGAGTTGGTCAGCAGATAGGGTGGTGGGTTTTAGTTTTTTGATTAGCTTGCATATAAAGGAGGTTGATACCGGCTGAAAGCAAAATAGGTTTTGGCTGTTGGATTTAGTGTTAGTTTCATCAGGGGAACTTTGAAGTAGTTGGGTGGCTAGAGCTTGAATAGTTTCAGTAAAGAAATGATTGAAACTATCTGCAACCTGTACTGGGGTTTTATTTGAGTTGGCAGCTGGGTTGGGTGTTGATGTTTTACCTGGATACAGTAATTTATTGATCCCAGCCCAGAATTTTTGAGGATTGTTTTGGTTATTCATCTGTAGCCTACTGTAATAGTGTTTTTATCCAGTAGTACAAGTCTTATATATATATCTATATCTATATATATCTATATATCTATATATATATATATATATATATATATATATATATATATATATACATATATGTATATGTATATACACACATACACACACACACACACACACACACACACACACACACACACACACACACACACACACACACACACAGAGAGAGAGGGAGGTTTGCAGTCAAATTTGGTCATAAGACTGTTTCATTGAAATGGGAATCATCATATTGTGTCACTGATTCCCTTTTTGTCAACCTGTATTATTGTTTGTGAAAAAATATTTTAGCTGAAATAGTGTCCGAGTTATCACTGATTATGTTTCTTTGCGTTTTTGCATGTGGAAGTGCTGTTATGAATGGTGTATGTGTGTACTATATTTACAGTAATATGGCTGTATGTATATACATTACTGTGGTTCTCTATCAGTATAGCTTCTGCTGACCTACTTTCAGATTACATTCTTAAACTTTTTTACCGTCTCTCTGTTCTTATACATACCCTACATTCTTTTGCTCTAATTCAATGTGGTCCTTCTTCCATCTTTTTTTTGTAACAATCATTAACTTCATTGCATCAGTATATGACAGTTTTGTAATGCTTTTCTCTTTTTCTTTCCTTTCACAGCCTATGGTCACTGCATCCAATCCCAATACTGCAGAACCTTTGCAACAAGGCAAACTCCCAAACTTTTTCACTGAGAATTTGGCCTTTGTACAATGTAAGCATACTTAAATTGAAGAACCTTGCTGTATAAATACCTCATCTAGGCAAATATGTGCCTGCCTGTACTGCAAATTATTTTTTAACATCCCTCCCTCTGAAATTCTATGCACCTGAAACTTATTTCTGACTCTAATAGAATTTGCTGGAGAGACAGATTTGTATCTCAAAGGCTGCCTCATTTATGAAATAAACTTCCTATCTTCATTAAACAAAGCACGTCCCTCACTCTCTTCAAAAAGAATTTGGATAAATGGATGGGGAACTGTAAATTCATTCTTGGGGTTCTACCCACATCCCTTATGGACCGTGGTAGTCTGTAAAATGACTCAAGGCTCCAACACCCAAAGACCTACTATGATACTACCCCATCCCATATCTGTGGAATTAAGATATCATTTTGTCATATCCTGGGTATTTTTGGCTGGACTTGTAAAGGCTCTTGTGCCATTAGCCTAGTAATCACTTATGAACTATGACAGAGTTGGCCTTGCACTGTAAAGAATACTTACTAAACTGGCCACTGTCCTTTCCTTAACCAGCAGATTATACTGTATATGCTAGTTACTTAGTCTTCCTGACTTACAGGCGTCTGCATTTAGGAGATGAAAGAAAACCTGTTCTACTTTGTACCTCTGTGTTAATTGCTTTGTATTGGCTATAAACTGATTACTCTGTTATAATTTGCCCTTATAAAGAGGAAAAGTGGTGGCATTGCTTTAATATTTCCCAGCAACTACAACATTTCCCTTTACAACAAACCAATGCCAGCATTTAACTCAGCAGAGCTTCCTATTACATTTCTGAAATTAAACGATTATAAACAAATATGTATTACTGTCCGTTGCATTCCTCCTTTGCCACTAAACAGCTAGCTATACTGGAAGATATCCTTCACTGGATATCCATAGCAGTTCCACAAGAAAAAGTACTACTAGATGATGTAAATGTCAGTTGTTTGACCATAAACTTTAACCCCCTTACATCTAGCATGAACTTATTTGGTTTCAAACAGTTAACCTCATGCATTATATGAAGATATCAAATTCCCTATTACTCTAGATCCTAGTATCAAACCCTAGCAAGTACACAACCTCAGGTACAATGTCTGACTCTCATTGATCATCTCCCAATCTATACAAATAGATATCTCACACATCCACTTAAACAGCATGTTTATAAAACTGCATGCAGCCTTTCCAAGTTTAACCCAGAAATGTTCATTACTAACCTACCATCTGTTAACTGGAATGCCCTAAAAAGTCTCCCCTTAGATGATGATGTAAATATATTCAATGCAACTTTCCTGAATATCTTAAGCCTTGCACCTCTTTGAAGGAAGATACTAAAAACAAATAATGTCGTTTGACTATCCAGAAAGAATAGAATGCAGGATAGAAAAAACATGTCAAGAATGGCAAAAATATAAAACTCCACAATATCTTGAAAACTTCAGAATGTTTCACAATTGTACTAAAAAGCAAATGAAAGAAGAAAAAAGTCTATAGTATAATAACTTTCAGAATAATAGCAAATACAACACTAAAACATTCTGAACAGTCATTAAAGAAATCTTGCATCCTGGTCATAAATTCACCCCTAGCCCCTCTGCCAATAGCTCATCACTCAGAACAGCAATACAGTTCGACTCTTATTTCATGGATACTATTGCATTTCTAACCAATGATTCCCTAGCATCTAATCCTAACCCTTCTCAGCAACCACATATCACCACATCCACTTACACCTTCAAACCTGCGCCCACATCCTATATAAAACTACTCTTAAACAAACTCAAACCATGCTCTTCTTCAACTGATGACCTTCCAATTGAATACCTTAAAATAGTAGCTGGTAGCATTGCCTACCCTGTCTCAATCCATATAAATATGTCAATCCAGGAATCCCACATTTCCTTGTCACTGGAAAAAGTCACACATTATCTCTCTGCATAAAGGAGGAAATTCAACTAACATTACTAACTTTAGACTTATAGCACTCTTATCCCCCTTTCCAAAATACTTGAAAAATGTATCCAAAAACAATTGCCAAACTAAAGTATCTCCTGCAGGAAGAACTCCTGTCCCCCACACAACATGGCTTGCGTCCTTGCCATAGCACTAACACTACACTTTTAACCTATATAGATACTGTCAATAAGACTAGAGATAATGGCAAACTAGTCTCCTCCTTATTTCTAGACTTATCTAAAGCCTTTGACACAGTTTGTCACAGCAAACTTCTACTTTGAATGTCCTCATTAGGTCTCTCTCATCACATCCTTCTACAGTTTAAAAGCTACCTGTCCAATAGGTATCAATCAGTAAAATGGCACTCCACCCTATATCCTTACCTGACAGTCACCACCGGTGTACCACAAGGCTGTCCCCTTGGTCCTCTTCTCTTTTACATTTTCACCAACACCCTCTACACATCCACACAACAGGCATCCATAATACAGCACGCAGATAACTCCACACTCATTTGCACATCTGACAATGTGGCATACCACCAAAAATTACTCAGAAAGCTTTAACAGCAACTGAAATTTAGCTTTATAACTCACAACTCATAATTCAACCCTAAAAAAAAAAACTACTACTGTTTTTCTAGAAATCCCTCTCCCATGAAGAAACAAACATTTAAAGTCATCTTTCTTTATAATACAAGCACTGAAGTCACTTGTTGTGGCAAATTATTAGGGATAATAATCTTAAATTTGAAATGCATATAAAAAATTTCATAAGAAAAACTCATCAAAAGCTAGGGATGATTTATAGAGCCAAAAACATCATCACCTATACAACTAAAGCTACACTTGCCTCTAGTTACGTCCTCTCCACACTTCTTTATGGCACTCCCATCTTACTGACCTTCAGGCATCACATAAATTCAAACTTGAATAATACTATAACAAAGTTGCTAAATTTGCATCAAATACCCCTTTCAGAGCCCACTATTGTATAGCACTAAAAAACTAAAATGGTTAGAAATACCCCATCAACTAACATGTACACAGCTTCTTACTACCTGTAAAATTATACAGAATCCATCTGCTTGTCCACCCATAAATAACATTCTATACAGCTGTGTTCCCAGTTGGTCATTCTTGCCGAGTGAGTATAATATAATATATATATATAGAGAGAGAGAGAGAGACACACACACACACACACACACACACACACACACACACACACACACACACACACACACACACACACACACACAGCCTCAGAGCTGCAATGAAAGATAGAACAATCCTGCTCCAATAAATGTCTATTATCATGGTCAACAGTTTTCTGGCTGCATTTACCTCACACATTGGCTCAATCCACACCTTTTTACTCTGTTAAGTAGCAAAACACTTAAAGCAGTGTTTTCCTCATTTCAGAAAAAGTCTTTCAAGAAATACAGAACACATTTTTATTTTACACACTTCACACTTTTTAATGTTAAAATATACCAGTTCTGTCTTTGTGTCATTTTATTGTATTCACATTTTCTGACAAACTTTGTGTCTCCAAATGTACCTGCACTGTGTATAAATGCACTGTTTCCACATATGAGGGCAGCCAGTTATATAGTGTATTAATGCACTGTCTTCACATATGTGTTTCCATTCTAGACTTTCTGGTGCCCTGAAAAGGAAAATGGAGGCCCATTCTTGATTTGTTCCATCTCAACCCTTTTCTGAAGGTGCCCTCATTCAAAAAGTTGTCTCTGCAGACTATTTTCCCTTATATTCTTCCTCGGGTCTTCCTGGTATTTTGGACCTAATGGATGCTTAGCTCCAGCTCCACATTCATCCCTCTTACAGGACATGTTTAAGAGTTTTAGCTGGTTCACCACTCTTTCAGTTCTTTGCTGTACCCTTTGGGTTTTCTATAACCTCCAGGGTTTTCACAAAATGTCTAGTACTTGATATTGCCTTTTGCAGAACTCAGGGAATTCAGATATTCTCATATCTTGATGATCTGCTAATACAGGCATCTTTTTTCAGGAGATTTTATTACAGCTTCTGAGCCACACTGTCTCCCTTCTACAGAGTCAGAGTTTCACAATAAATGTAAAGTCCATGTTGAACTTTGCCCAAGAACTGTTTTTTCTGTGCTGCAGGCTTGATACATGCTTCATGCTAGCCTTCCTGCCTCAAGAGACGGTCCAGGCCCTTTCAATCCCTTATACTTCTTCAGTCCTGTCCTGGGAGGGAAATTTTCAGGGCCCTAGGGTTTATGGCAGTATCAAAAACCATGGTCCCTTTTGTAAGACTTCATTTGAGAAACTATAGTGGTACCTAAAATCGCTGAGCTCACAGCATTGTCACCCTCTTGATACTCAGATCTCACATCTTCCCTTTCTGAAGGATGAATAATTTCAGTGCAGGATTTGTCAGGTAAACTCAACCCAGGTCTTCCTTTCAAACCTATGGTTCCTTCTCAGAACCAACATATAGATGCCTCAGACCATGCTTGTGGGGCATTGATAGATTCCCTAAGAGTTCAGGGTCAGTGTTCCATAAATTAAAGGGAAGAACATAAAATGAATGAAATGCAGGTACTGAGTAAGGCTCTGCAAATCTTCTATCAGTCATTGTCTCCATGTCCCTTCAGGATAATCACAGACAACATAACAGTCATATGGTTTAAAAACAAGTGTGAGGTCAGGGGAACCAAATCTTATTAGCTATGCATGCTGGTTCTTTTATCTTAGGAACAGGCCATAAAAAACAAACCTGTCCTTCCATGCAGTTTACATTCCCCTCCCAGGACAATGTCCAGGCAGATTTTTTATGCAGATCCAGGGAAGACCCTCACATTTGTCTGCTGAACATGGAGGTGATCTGAGACATAGTCCACAAATGGGGTACTTCTCAGATAGACTTATTTACTTCCATCTACAACAAGCAGCTCCAACTGTTTTGCTCCAGGAGTCCTTGCTCTCAGGCCTGGAGGATGGATTCCATGTCCATTCTTTGGGAATTGAGGTTTATTTATACCTCTCTCCCTCTACCTCTAATCACAGAGGTCTTGTTAAAGATCCAGAGGAACAAGCTGACAATCTTGCTGGTGATAAAACCACATATACCTAGTCAGAATAGCATGACTAGGTTGTTCACATTATGGTGTGTGATGCTTAACATCAGCCAATGTTTCCTGTGGGTATGTCTTATGTAGATATGCTATCCTGCTACATGCGATATTGTGGGTATCATTATTGTTGGGCTTCATTATTATACATTTTTGGCATGCTTGGCTTGATGTTGTAAGTTTCAGTCATGTGTTAACTTGATCTTGTGAAGCAGACCCAGATACATATGCATAGACATATACACGTACGCTTAGAATTAATTGGTTACCAAAAGAGTAAAACTACCAAGAGCCAGCCACCAGTTGCATTGAATACAGAAAAAGTTTGATTGTGTCAAGGATAAATAATATGCAAGTCCTGTGAATAAAGGTGTGACTAATGAATTACCTCCACCAAATTTACTTCTACTTCTTTCTGCTTTTCCCGGTTAGGGGTCGCCACAGCGGATCACCTGTCCGCTCATGATTGGCAGTGGAGTTTTATGGTGTCGAGTTGCAGCCCGGTGCCCAGCCTTCCACAGAAGGTGCACACACACAAGCACTCACGCCTATAGCCAATTTAGAGTGTCCAATCCGCTTTCACCAAATTTACTAATGTGGACCAAATAGAAAGGAATCATGATTAATTTCCTCTATGAGATGCCAAGCGGTGCTTAACACAACACACCTTTAAGTATTTTTTTTTTAATTCTTCCACCCTGTGTGGAGAACTATCTAACCAATGTCTAGTTATAACTTTTTCTGCTATTAATATCAGAAGACAAGCCAGATTAGGAATAGTATCATGGAGTGCAAAACCATAGAATTCAATATCTTTAATAGAAATGGGAAAGATTGAAAATAAATTCATTATAATTACCTGTAGTTTTGACCAACAGAGAATTAATTTAACACATGACTAGACCACATGTTTCTATCCTACAAGAGAGCTTTCATAGCTACATCTCCAACAAGAGTTGTTAGTTGTAGAAGTAGGTAGGGAGGGGTGATCTGGAGTAATAAATAAACAATGTAGACATTTCCAGATGGAAGCACTTTACTATCTTGAAATACTGAAATCTCGGATTTCAATATCTTGAGACGAAAGTGCAGTTGAGCAAAACTGTACTTGATCGAATTTGAAGTGTCGAATCTGTGGTTGTGGTGGTGCGCTAAGTGGGAATTGCTGTGTTTTTAAGGTGCGGTGTGTGCTGTGAGATATGGTTTGCCTGCCATTGTGTGGATTTATCTGGAGATTCAAGTAAGTGCTGTTTTTTAAGGGTTTTGGGTAGGGATTTGAACGTATGTGAGTGTGTTGAAAGTTATAGGTGTAGGTTAGGGTAGATAGGTAAGAGTGTGTGTGTGTAAGTGTTGAGATTGGTGGTGTTTGTGCATGTGTGATGTGTGTTTGTGCAAGGGGAATATAGAGTATGTAGTGGTGGATTTAGTGTCTGTCTTTAATGCGACCTTGGGTTAGTATATATAAGTAGCAGGGGTGCAGGGGGGCTTTCCCCCCTTCTTATATGTAGGGTAGGTGTGTGTATTTGTGTTGTTGTGTTTGTGTGTGTTTTGTTGGTTTGTTGTAGTGTGGAGAGGAAGGTGTATGTATATTTGTTTGTGTGGTGGAGGGTGCATTTAAAAGTCACGATTTTGAATTTTGCGCTTTTGGGGTTTCGGTATTGTGAATGTTCGGCTTTATAGTCTCGGGATACTGAAATTCGAGATTTCAGTATTTCGAGATTATAAAGTGAATCCTTCCAGACCCAGATCTTCCACCTAGGGGGAATGTAATAAATTGAAGGGTCTTTGTAAAGTATATAAAGCCTGAGAATCTGTGAGAATCTGTCCAGTATGCTGGAAATAGATTTCTTGAAATTCCTTGAGCAGGGAGTAGTACATGGAGAACAATGCAGTATATAAAAAGGGGATATTGCAGATTTACTACCAGTAGAACCTTCCCTTACAACAATAATATGTGGAGGGCCTTTACACCGCTGGAAGGACATTATTTCCATAACAACACACACCCTGGAGGGGCAATAGTGTGCTTAGAGAATGGGCTGTCTGTAAAATTGTCATGTTTTACTTATTTTTTTTAGTTACAATATTATTTTTTTATATATTTTTGATGTGAAATAGTTCCTCTGCATGTTTCAAACTTGCTGTAGTATATATTAATGGTGTTGGAGGAAGCATTTTACATCCAAAATGTAACACTTAAAAAATATCCAGGTATCTACTTTATTTTTTGGTCTCTTACTCCTAAAATGTTTGGTTTGTTGCCAGTAATTGGAGATTGAAGTTACTAAATAATGAGTTACATTTGAGTTTCAGACTTTTATTTCCTTCTGAAAATTCATGCTAACACAAAATCGTTGATTTAAGTAAGTTTGTAATTTTATAAGAGCAATAATTAAAATGTGTTCATATTCTTGAGCCTTTGTTCCTCCTTTATTTTAAGCTTTACACAGATTTCTTCAGCTGAAAGGTCCAGAGGTATGCAAAACCTCTTTACTGCTGCTGCCACCAGTGGCTGATCTCACTCACTCACTCTTTTTATCTCTCAGACACACACACACACACACACACACACACACACACACACACACACACACACACACACACACACACAAAGTTTTTCGGTTTCATTTATTTTTTACAGTGGCTAAACAGCAAAAGTGCTGCATAGTGAACGTAAAATAATGGCGACTGTTAGGTTTGTTCAGTTTAAGCTCCACAGCAGCTTGATGTTCTGCTGTGAAGCGGTGGGCTCATTTTTCAGTGGGCATTATCTGTAGGTTAATACCTTGCTGGAGAACGTTCATTCTCCCATCAGGGTGCAATCTACAGGTCACCCATTCTCTAACAATGGTTAAATGATACCAGGTGATGTGTTTTTGATGTTATATGACATGACTGATATAGTCAGTACTTCAATTTGAAGGAGTCTTTTAAGTGAAGGAATAAAGCCCTTAGTGAATTAAAGAATAAATTTGGTATTTTCCTATTTTTGGAGTGGTAGTCATCTTTTTTGTTTAAGTTTTGATTAATAATGGATTTTAGTCCAATTTGATAGTTTTTATTTTAGTTTCAAGTCATGTTTTGTCCTCTCTAACCACAATGAAGAAGACACTGCTAGATAAAAAGATATTACCTTGTTATGTTTCTAATAACTTTTTTTCTGCTAGTTCCTGTGGTAATACACCCATGTGTTAACTAGAGAGGCCCACTGGACACACTCCTTTTTTAGGGGGGACTCAGGAGCAATATGTAGTTAAATAACTTAAAGTCATACAGTTGGTACATGGGGAAGAGAGTATCAAACCCTGCACCAAAGGAACTACAGCTCATAGCTTTAACCACTGTACCAACTTCCTAGGTAATAACTTTGAGGCTTTGCTATAAATGATGTTAAAAAACACTGGATAATCCTTTTGTAATCATACAAAGACAGGCGGCACAGCATTGAGCAACTTAGTAAATGCAGGCCAAGTATTTTCTTACTTGGACAGTAAAATGATAAAACATAAGACTGCAATGGGAATTGAATGCTTTTCAAAGAATGTCTGTGAGTTAAGTACATTCCAAGTGGTCTGGGAATAACAATAATGTCCACACGTTCTAATTACTTACTTTTTTATACTTACAGGCAGGGGTAAACCATGTAATTGTACTGAGCAACTGCAGACTGATTGACAACCACAAATGTGATTTAACCCATGCCTTTGACACGGTCAGCCACTCAATTCTATTTTTCCACCTGCAAGACATTGGAATCAGCCCTGATGCTACTGCATGGCTCATAGACTTTCTATCCAACCATTCATTCCGGGTAAAGATACAACATAGTCTTTACAACAGTTTCCTTCTTCAATCAGGAGACTCATAGGGCTCCATTCTAGCACCTCTTCTGTTCTCAGTCCTTATGAACACATTTCTGCTAGACCTGCCCCACTTAGCACTGCTTCTTTATGCAGGTGATATGATCATCTATAGGTCTGATCCTCACAGCATACAACTGAAGTTCAACTTCAAAAGGACCTTCTTCAGCTACAAGATCAACAGTCTATTATTTTGAGCCAATAAAATATGTCAGTTCCTCTTACATCCAGTAAGGGCTGCTACAGGAATAGGCATCCTCCTTACTCAACTTGAGCATGGTCTCCCCGTGTTTGCAGCTGTCTCTGTCAGATACACTACCACTCTTCAGAGCCTTTTTAATAAAATATATTGATTCATATCTAACTCATCAAGGAATGAACACCCCTGCATCACACTATAGAATGCCTTGTGGTTGTCTTTGGAATCTTTGGCAATTTTATTTTCGTAATTAGCTTTGGAGGATTTTATGAGAGATCTCAGCTTTGTACTGAGGCTGGTAAGGGAGTTTTTTGCATCCTGGGATTTTCCTCTTTTCTGCAACTGTTTCTTCCTTTTGTTGTAAAGTTTATTTGTGGCAAGGGACCACAAGATTGTCTTCCTTTTTTTGGAGGAAAGCGTCTTGGTTCTATTGGGGATTGCACGATTCATGCACGGATGGATGTGCTCGTACAGTGCCTTAGTGTAGGATTCAGCAGTCGAACTTTCAGTTCCTATCTGCATGGGTGTCATGTTTGTCACTTCTGACTTGAGTAGCATGAAGTTGGCTTTGCAGAAGTTTTTTTATGGAGCTTTCCGTACTGGGGGTTGGGGGTGGGATGTGGATGTCAAAGGTAATTAGCTTATGGTCAGACCTGAATAACGAGGGGGTGACCATAGGTGTGGAGCATCAATTTCCCATGTTGATAGTGACCATGTCTAGAATATTGGTGCCCCTCATGGGACTAAGGATTAGTTGATCCAGGGCTTTGGAATTTATGAATTCCAAGAACCGTTGGGCAAAGGTGTTGGTATACAAGTAGTTTTCCCAGTTAATGGCAGGGTAGTTGAACTCACCCAGTATTAGGGTGTTTGGTTGTATCTTAATATTTTCCAGTATGTTTAGAAAGGTGTAGTGAGAATCTTGGGGCATGGTGGGGGATCTGTAGCAAGCTACAATTTGGATTGCAGTCTTACCTAGTGTTAGTTGCACCTGGAGAATTTCAGAATTGTGTTGGGCAACTAGCCTGGTGTTGTGAATATCCTTGGTGAATATGGACACTCCTCCACCTTTAGTGTTTTGGTCCTGGTTTGGTGGCCAAAAAGTGTGGTAATAGTTGTAGCCTGGTATTTCAGGGATGCTCTCTGGAGCTTTGAACCAGGTCTTAGTTACTGCACAGATATTGATGTTCTCCATTTTTAGGAGTGCCTCGAGAGAGTGCATTTAGAGGTTTAGACTTTTAGCATTGAGTAGCATTACCTTCAGATTTTGCATGCTTTTGTACCTGTTACAGTGGTGGTTTTGTCCTTTGAACTTTGCCTTAAAAAGGCACTATAGAGGTTGCAAGAGTCTTAGCCAGTAACCTGAATCCCAGCGGTGACAAACGCAGACCATCTCTGGCAAAGCATCTTGGTCTGTCGATCATGTCATCCCAGGCAGATAGATACTGGATCCCCTTTGAATGACACCAGAATCTTAGCCAATTGTTGAAGCCAATAATTTTGCCCTTATACTTTGATATCATTCTGGGTGAAAGCAGGATGCTACTCAGGGCTAGGGTCATACCTGCCTGGGCCACATGATCCGAGAGCTCTTCAATGTCTCTTTTCATGTAGCCCAGGGAGGTACATTTCAAGTCATTCACTCCAACATGGACAATGACAGAGTCATATTTATACTTGTTGTGGAGTGACTTGAGTGCATGCGTTATGTGGCGGATCTTGGCACCCAACAGGCAGCTGACTGTAATGTTCTCCTTGTTCAGCCTGGTGAGTTTGACATCAGTGTGCCTGACTATAGAGTCACCTATGACTAAAGTGTTGGGTACGTTGTCTTGCTTAGGGGCTGTTGGGTGACACTTTGGCTGTGATTGGTGTTTGTGTTTCATCTTCAGAGGTCCTTGTTGCTTGGGCAGGTTAATGTTAAAGACCTCCACATATATGGGTTTATTGTTGCTATATGTGGGTGTTGGTGGTGTGGGTTTAGAAGGGCTATGTATTGCTTGAGGTGTAGTGTGGGTGTTAACCTTCTCTTGAATGTCTATCACAATCTTGGGTGGAGAGAGCTTTGCTTCCGGTTTGGCTATGTAAGTGCATCTCTCGCAGGTTGTTGTGTTGGGTGGTAGGAGGAGAGAGTTGTCTGTGTACATGAGGCAATTGCTGCATTGCCCCAGTATGCCCAGATTCACCAGGTTGACAGGAGAAATCACCAGAAGCTGACCCTTGGACATACCTGGTTTGGTGCTTTTTTTTTTTTTTTTGTGTAAAGTACAAGAGCTGTTTTCCCTTACCTTAGCAAGATACTTTGCAATTATAGGCTGTTTAGTGCCTATGATTAATTTCTCCGTATTAAACAGCTGGGTGCTTGTATCTGTTTAAGACTTCCTAATGCTCTCCAGCAGGTTTTAAAACAAGTGCTAGTCACCTAGTGCTTTCCAGCAGGTTTTAAAGCAAGTGCTAGTCACAGGGATGCTTAAAGGTTAAGATGAAAAAACAATGGTTTATCCTAAACACTGCAGTGTGCACTAGAGGAGTTGGATGTGAAAGTAGGTAACTTAAATTTTACCTGTCTAAAAAGTTAAGTTTTAGTGGAGAGTGACTATTTTTAAAACTGCAAGATAGATTGAAAGGAGGTGGTCACTTTTGTATTCTGGTACTATGGAATACAGTAGGATGGCCAATAAATTTAAATAGTTGAAGGGGAGTGAGTTCACAAAAATGATACTTTTGTGCTTACTCACACAAGTCAGTAAAAACAGAGAGGAAATGAGATAAATGGTCAAATTAACATAAAGGGAAGGCAATAGAAAGACAATGGTGTTTAACAACACTACAGTAACTGGGTGGGAGGGTGGGGAAAAAGATCTGTGGTCTCTTTTCAAGTTTTAATATGCAGTTAAAAGCAGAATAAAGTAAAATATGAGGTAAATAAAATAAATTACAGTATTCAAAATAGAAAAAGGCAATAAATTAATACAACAAATAAAAAGCAAACTAACCTTTCCCTCACAGCAAAGTGTAGCAGAGTCTGTGTGAGCCTTTCTAGTAAAGCTCTGAAGTGTTTTATTTTTCCCCTTAAATAGAAGGTTTAGTTCCTGGCTACACCCCCTCAGTTCACAGATGATTAACCTTAACTGACCTGTTCTATTGACCTGTACTAATTTCTGCCTGACTCACAAGAGACAGAGCCGTGGTCTCTTTTCAAGTTTTAATATGCAGTTAAAGGCAGAAAACAAGTAAAACACAAGGTAAATAAACAAATCACAGTATTCAAAATAGAAAAAGGCAATAAAGTAATACAACAAACAAAAAGCAAACTAACCTCTCTCACAGCAAAATGTAGCAGAGTCTGGGTGAACCTTTCTAGTAAAGCTCTGAATTTTTTTATTTTACCTCTTAAATAGAAGGTTTAGTTCCTAGCTACACCCCCTCAGTTCACAGATGATTAACCTTAACTGACCTGTTCTATTGACCTGTACTAATTTCTGCCTGACTCACAAGAGACAGAGCTGTGGTCTCCTTCCAAGTTTTAATATGCAGTTAAAAGCAGAATACATGTACAATATAAGGTAAATAAAACAAATCACAATATTCAAAATAGAAAAAGGCAATAAAATAATACAACAAATAAAAAGCAAACTAACCTTTCCTTCACAGAAAATGGTAGCAGAGTCTGGGTGAGCCTTTCTAGTAAAGCTCTGAAGTGTTTTATTTTACCCCTTAAATAGAAGGTTTAGTTCCTAGCTCCACCTCCTCAGTTCACAGATGATTAACCTTAACTGACCTGTTTTATTGACCTGTTCTAATTTCTGTGTGACTCACAAGAGACCTAGCTGTGTTCTCTTTTCAACTATTACTATGCATTTAAAAGCAGAATACAAGTAAAACACGAGGTAAATAAAACAAATCACAGTATTCAAAATAGAAAAAGGCAATAAAGACCCCTGAAATACCTAGCAAAGAGAATCTTCTTCCTGAAGGAAACTATTCTGAAAATAGTACCCACAATCATCCTGGAGTCCATCTTACAAATGCTAAGGTTAATACATTAAAACTCCATTGTAAACCATATATTGTATACCGCTGACCTGAGTCTAAAGGCACCTTAGTCTTCCCTCATAATAATCTTGTACCCCTACTTATTATTTACTCTAGCTGCCCCTTGCACTCTATAACATTTAGTTGATTAAATACAATTAATCCCTGAATATTGAAGTTTTACCCTGTTCTCTCACACATAATCCTGAACATTATATTCTGAACTCACTACCTGTAGCTAACAATTACCCTGCAGGAGTTTCAGGGATTGTCTAACTTTAGTGTAAACAAGGTTAAAAATACAACTACATAATCTGTGTTAAAAATAAATAAATAAATAAATAAAAGACCATTAGGTTATCACTACATTATGTATCCTTACTTACCAAGACCAAAGAAGATACCTAAGGTTTTTCTTGGAGTTGGTGTTAGCCCCGCTATGCTCCCCTCCCTGCCTCCAATTCCCACCCACCCCAATACCTCTCCATTTATAGGTACGTTACCACACCCCTTATTTCAACATCCTATCAGCTTTCATCAACATCCTATCAGCTTTCATCACTATACTCTACCCACCGTGTTTAAATCATCCTATCAGCTCCCACCTTATCATATACTCTCCACTTCACACTACTACCTATATACTTACCATTCTGATCTTCTGCTATTCTGTCTAACAAATCATGCATCTTTACATCTATACTCCTTCTCTCACAATGTTATATTACTCCTTAGTAACCATTCTGCTAGTCACTTATGCACTTACCTTGTATGAAAACCAATCAATCACTTACTGGTTATCAATTCCCAAAAGGAAAAACTATTACCCCAACTGGAAAACATTCCTTTCTCAGCTATGCTAATAACATTGGGTCCAGCACCACAACTTATTCTCTTTTTCAGCTTACCAATTCCTGGCACCTTAGCTCTACATCTAAGCAATACTATAGACTTTTAAACAAACTCCTGAAGCTCATCACTAAGTATAGTCATAGCCTTATACTCAGTGGTGGTATTCACCCCAACCCAGGCACATCTACTTCTAATACATATACCCCTACTACCTGTAACCTAAGCCATAAAACTGTAAATAGTAGACTAGCTAACTCACTCCTGGCCTGTCATCTCAATATTAGGAGTATTAATAACAAAATACATGAACTGCATGCACTCCTGGTTGTCCACTCCCCTGAGATTCTCTGTTTATCTGAGACCTGGTTAAATCCCAACACTACAGACAATGAAGTGTTACCACCTGGGTATAACATATATAGGCTGGATTGTATTTCCAGGAAGGGGGAGTAGGGTAGCAATACTCTACAAATCTGAGTTGAATGTAACCATAGCTGTTAATCAACCACCTCAGATTAGTAATTCAGAAATTCTTGCCACCAGACTGCAAATTAACAAAAGTAAATACATAAACATCATCTGTATGTACATTCCCCCAGGTAATAATATAGCCACACTTGAAGACACCCTACACTGGCTAGCATGTCACTACCCTCAATAAACCCTACTGTTTGGAGACTTTAACATAGACTGGGGCACCTGTTCTTTAGAGTTCCCTACTACCCACATTAACCTGCATGCATTTTCGCAAATTATAACTACCCCTACCAGCCTAGGTAAACCCAACCAAAAGGAAAGCATACTGGACTGGATACTCATAAATAGTAACCCCCAACTATGCAGTGCTAGTATCCTCCCTGCTGGCCTAAGTGACCATCTTCTCACTTATATAGTTAATCAGAAAGTCAATAATCCACAAATACCCTTGCTCAGAAAAGTCAGAAACAGAAATGACTTTGACCCTACCAAATTCCAACAGGAACTTAACTCCTGTAATTGGTCTATGCTAACTCACCTCCCTTTGGAGGAGGCAGTTGAATATTTCAACAATAAATTTCTTGAAACCCTTAACTGGCATGCACCTGCTCAGTTAAAGTGAACTAAAGCAAAAACTGCACCATGGCTTTCTAAAATGTCTTGACTAAAAATTACTAACAGAAACAAACTTTGAGCTCTATGACACTCTACTAAAGACCCCCCATGATCAAGTTAAATACTGACAAACTAGGAATGAAATAAAAAAATCTGTCTTACAAGAAAAAAAACAGTACTACTGTAATTTACAGACAGTCAACCGGAACAACCCTCAGAAGTTCTGGGCAGGTCTGAATAATCTGCTTCATCCTGGTAAAACTTCTACCCCTATCCTGCTGCTACCACTGATAAATCCCCTGAGGATGTCTCGGACAGTTTTAATTATTTATTTACCGAGACAATTCAAGCTCTAGCTAGCCAATTACCTTCTAGCTCTCCTGGCCCTGACAGTACCACCCATTTAAACTTACACTCTTTCAGCTTCCAACCAGTGTCCACATCATTTATTCACACCTTAATCAAAAAATTAAAACCCACCACTCTCTCAGCTGACCAGCTCCCTGCCAAATATCTTCAAAAATCAAGATGCTATTGCTTATCCAGTTTCAATATTAATTAATCATACCATAGCTGAGGCTAAAATTCCCACCATATGGAAAACATCCTATGTCATCCCACTACATAAAGGAGGTTCCTCCACTGAATTCTCCAACTACAAACCCATAGCTATACTTTTTCCACTTGCAAAGATCGTGGAAAAATATATACACAAACAGCTCATGCACCACTTAATCCAAAATCACCTCTTGGCTGATACGCAACATGGCTTTTGTCCACACCATAGCATGACCTCCGCCCTGCTAGCTTTTACCAATACCATTAATAATAACCGTAACAATAATCAAATATCCTCAGCCCTCTTCTTGGATCTTTCTAAGGCATTTGATATGGTGGATCATCATCCACTGATTCACACCCTGCAGACTTTCTGCCTAGATTCTAAAGCCCTTCAGTGGTTTAAATCCTACCTTAGTGGCAGGCAGCAGGCTGTTCTCTGGAAGAATAACCTCTCTAAACTATTACCTAACACCCTTGGTGTCCCACAAGGCTACATATTAGGGCCCCTACTGTTTTCCATCTTTATTAACAACCTAAATATGGTCATCCCTAATATCAGCTGTATCCAGTACACTGATGACTCCACCCTGATTTGCTCAGCTACATCTCCTGCAGACTTGAGATCTGCTACCCAGTCCACCTTTAATACTATAGAAAACTGGCTCTCTGAACGCCGATTGTTACTAAATCCCAAAAAAACTAAAATGCCACTATCCTCACCCACACAAATGTCCACTGCTTTTACCTTCACCATAAATGCAAAAGATGGGACAATAATCTCCCCTGACCCTTCTACAAAACTGCTAGGCGTCATTATTGATAATAACCTAAAATTTGACCTACACATAAACCAATTGATCAAGACTGTCAATAAAAAACTTGGGTCACTATACAGAATTAAAGCCTTCTTAACCCCTCATCCTAGCAGCTCTCACCTACTCTCAACACTTCTATATGCATCCCCCTTTCTCTCTAATCTAAATAAGTCTGTACTTAAAAGACTGTCAACATGTTACAATCACATTGCCAGGTTTGCCAAAGGTCTACCTTTTAGAGCACACCACTGCATCAAACTTAAACAACTTGAGTGGCTAGAATTT
This sequence comes from Protopterus annectens, assembly GCF_019279795.1. Taxonomy (NCBI): domain Eukaryota; kingdom Metazoa; phylum Chordata; order Ceratodontiformes; family Protopteridae; genus Protopterus; species Protopterus annectens. The sequence continues at coordinate 1,262,118,009 of NC_056745.1, forward strand.
CCCAGTCTTATCCAATGTAACCTTCTAATTGTGGCCAAGAAAATCCTCCATAACCCAGATAATACACCAGCTTTTAAGAATATTACCACCCCCTATAACAATCTGAGGCTGCTTCGCTCCTCAGACAAACTACTAATTCAAACTATAAAAACTAACAATGTAGCCGGTGACTCCCTCTTTGCAAACTCTGTTGGTAGAGTTTGGAACCTACTCCCAGCTGATATTACATTGCTCTCCTCCCTAACCCAATTTACAACCAGACTTAAACTACATCTGGCTCTAAACTGGCTTTGTCACTATAACAAGCCTGGCTAACTCTTATCTTAAATGTTAATCACTAGTCAATTTACTATAAAATTTTCCCCTGACTGTAACCTGGGGTAACTAACCTGAGAACTTGCTTTTACATTCTTTGTACATATCAAATCTGTAAATTTCTTCATTGTATTAATGTTATTGTTTGTTTTGGAGCTTTTCTCCCTGGGCCTCTGCCGAAAATGGACATGATTCCAGTCGGACTATCCTGGTTAACAGATGTAAAATAAATAAATAATAATAAACAAATAAAAAGCAAACTAAACTTTCCCTTACAGCAAAGTGTAGCAGAGTCTGGGTGAGTCTTTCTAGTAAAAAGCCTCTTTCAAAAGTTAACTGACTTCTGGTACAGGCTAGGTGCTGTCTTCTTGGTTTTCTACTCTTCAAAATACCCAAACTCGACAACACCTCTCCTCTGTCTTCTAAGACCGCGTCTCAAAGTTCATCTTCTTGTTTCTCTTTTGTTAAAAATACCCATCCTGACAGCACATCTCCTCTGTCTTCCAAACTTTTTAATGCCACTCAAACATAATCTAAGAAGCCAAGCCAAAGCAAGTCCTTATCTACAAATGCCCTTCTTTCATACTGCACTCTACTAGCCATTGCTTCACTTCACTGGTCCCAAAACTATGGCAGTCACTTCCTCCTGATTTCACTGATCACAGAAGTTACTCCCTGTTCATTCAATATTCAAGCAACAGTTCAAACAGTACTTATTAAAATAGTTTGGATGGAACTATCCATCTAGAGGACATTTCACCTTAAATTATATCTCCAACTACATAGTACTGTTACCTCCCACATATCTGATTCACCTGATTAACTCACTAACCCTAAACTGTTTTTCTGTTGAACCCCACCATTATTGTTCTAAATCCATTATGCATAATCTAGTCCTCCCTTTCATCTTACTGGTCTCTACCTACCTACTACTGTTCATATCTTCACCACTTCTTCTACTCTTGCTTTAACTCTCCTCTCTATTCTTTTTCCGATTAGTCGTTGATCAGTTTTCTACCCCAGTAAACAAATTGAAATAAATAAATACAAGAAAGGATTTTTGTGGAAGGAATTACATGGACACATTTGCCTGTTCTTATCTCCAACTTTTATGAAACCATAGGCCAAGATTCAGAAATACAGACTACAATGAGCAAACCTGTTTTCATTGGACTGGTTTCCGTTTGAGATGAGTTTACTGCTTCTGTGACAGGACAGCTTTGGAAAGTAGTGCTTTGGTTAATGCTAACTACCCATGTGCACTTTCCCTGAATTTCTTACAGGTGGCAAATTAGCACAGTAGAGAGATTCGAAGAACAGCCCTACCATACTATGGGGGACAGATTAAAAAAGTGTATGCCATCTTTTGATAGAATGCACACATTCTTTCTTAGGACAGGAGTGGTACTATTAGTGCTACAACAGGTATTTACTGAGAATATGTGTGTGTGTGTGTGTGTGTGTGTGTGTGTGTGTGTGTGTGTGTGTGTGTGTGTGTGTGTGTAGGAGTGTATGTAGAGACATGGCTGTAGCTGTCTAGGTGTGTGCGTATGTGTGTGTGTGTGTAAGAGTGTATGTAGAGGCATGGCTGCAGATGTGTGTGTGTGTGTGTGTGTGCGCGCGCGCACATCTGTTTTGCATGTTAGTAGGTACCTGCTCGTTTGACTTTATTAGATGGTATGGGGAATACTAACATGGTTAGATCTAACTTCACTAGTGTTCAGTTCAGAGATATGGTAATAAGCCACAAATGAGCTTTTACTTCGTCATCTCACTGAATCACGTAATATTACTGCTATGCTACAGGATGCAGTCATATTTATTTATTTAATTTGTTAGACAAGGTTGAGCACTGATCCCACTGGACCAATTTCAGTCACAGCCTAGAAAGAAGAAGAAGAAGAAAAAATGGCAAAACATGACAAGTAGTTGTACAAAACTGTGACATAGCACTGGTGGAGATGTATTTCTGAATCCAGGCCATAATCAGATGGAACTGAATGGCTTAAATGCTGAAATTCTGTTTCAGCTTTTACATTCAACATTATTTCCCAGAAACTGTGTTAAAAATGAAATGTTAAGAAAAAGGAAATGAAATAAATTTCAAAATAAGTTTATGTATAATTATGGCAATTTATATTAAAAAAAAACAGTGAGTGTAGATGACATCATTATAACCAGTCAGATAGAAGAGCAACATATGTCTGTGAACCAATTAGACAATGATTGTTTTTAAACCCACCCTTTCAAGAAGGCACACAGCTGAGGAGGTTGGCAAGCATAGCAAATAGGAATTGTGGTCCTCAGTTATTTCCAAATCAAGGGCGGAAACCAGTCAGAAACAGAAGTCTGTCTATCAAGCCAGTCATCAGCAACACTAGTATCCCAGCAAACCAGTTCTATGAATTTGGTGAGGGGTTGGCGAGAGTACACCTTTATATCAGCAGAAATAGAAACAACAAGTTTGGAACAATTCAGTAAGAAATCAAGAAAAGAACACCAGTGTCCATTTGGATTAGTTATTATTGGGAATTGGTTTAAAAGGATTTAAAATATTTGATCTGTTGGTTAGAGTTTTAACTGCTGATGTTAGTGCTAGCACAGGAGTCTTACATTTATTCTCTCAGTGAGAGAACATATACCAGATATGTTGTCATTTTTTAAATATTACATTTGTAAGTTATGCCTTTCAGTTTATATGCTGAGAAAAATAAAAATAATGATTGTGTTTCACAAAATTAGCAAAAAAGCCAAGTATTTATAATATATTATTACATCCATCTTTTATGTTGATTGAAAAGAATTGTGAACTGAGAATTAGGACTTTATTCAAAAAGCCACCAGTAAATATGCATTTCAATTTAACACAGAAAGAGAAGTCAGGTATTGCAGGTTTGAAACAGGATAAGGATACATCCATTGGGATAATAAGGGCTGATAACGGGGTGGGTGATCTTGTATTAACGAGCACTGTGGATTACATTCAACAAATTAGATGATAATAGGTGTTATGAAAAGGTTACAACATTTCAAACTGAATGTGCTGATAGATATGTAGATGGAATTAATTAGCCAAATTGTTTATTTGACAGAAAAATGTGTGCATTACCTCACTGTATGCCATCTGAAACTGGGCTATTTTGTCTGTTATACCAAAGGAGCACAAAAATTCTGACCCCCCCAACCAATTATACCAGAGGCAGACCTAATTCAACACCATATTAAGACTAAGATTATTCCAAGGGAAAAAGTTAACTTAAAACTTTACAGAATACCAGAGTTACAGATGAAAACTGTGTAGGAAGTACAAAAATGCTTAAGATGGGGATGGTGGAAAGGTC
>NC_056745.1:1262126664-1262189164 GCF_019279795.1 Protopterus annectens
TGGCTCTACATCTGAAATACATGTTTTTTTTATTGTTCAATATATTTTAGAAATGCTTTTGTGGTCTAGAGCATGTATGGCCCAACAGCATTAACCACTAAGCTGCTCTCTGAATATAAACAGTTGATACTTTGTGAATGGACACCTGAAGTATCTGTACATTTTGCAGGATGAAGGGTACAGTGTGCTGGTCAAAAAACACAGTATGTGCCATTTAAGGATCATGCACTCATCAGAATCCTAAATATGTATTCATGTTGCACTATATTTTAGAACTGCAGCTGTAGTCTGCACTACATATGATTTGACACCAGGTATGGAATGGTTGGGGTGTAGCCTTATAGTGGGCTTTTGAGGTGGGGTTTATGTATCCTCAAACAGACAAAAATAAAATAAGATGAAATGCAATAAAAATAAAATGCTTAACACCTTTTCTGAGTGTATTGATATTTCATTTTTTAATTACCAAGAAGTTATGTAATTTAAAATAATTTGTAATCTATATCATGTTCTTTAATAATGATGTGCCATTGCATATAACAGAACCAAGTACAGGCCCAAGACATAGCCTTATGGATGTCTCTTGTTAATGATTTCTCATTGCCCATCTCAGTTCTTGTCCTCAGGCTCTATTTTCTTGCATTTAAATGTCCTTCCCCCATCATCATCGGCCCCCTTTTTCCCATTTTCTACATGGGGTCAGGGAATCGTGTTAACTGTTGCCATCTCTCTTGATTCAATGCCACACTCTTGCCTTCTTCGCCACTCATGCCTGACTACCGCAGATATTCGTTAACACAATCCATCCACCTCTTTACTGGATGTCCTCGTTTCCTCTTACCTTCTTCCTTTCTGTCCCAAATCTTCTTCACTAGATTGTCTTCTGCTTTTCTGCACTTATCCAAACCACTGTAATTTGTTCTCATTGATCTTTTCTGCAATTGGAGCTACTTTGGCTTCTGCTGTTCTGTCCTTATTTCTTTGTCTGTCCCACAGAGTGCATCCTGCTACCCTTCTCAGGCACTTAATTAACATCACCTCTAGCTTCTTCATCTGCTGTGCCTTTACTGCCCAGGTTTCTGTGCCATACAGTACTACTGGTTTCACCACTGTCTTGTACATCTTACTTTTCAGCTTCTTTGGCATTCTTCTGTCATAGTCTACACCTGACACTCTATGCCAGTTGGCTTCAGCCCCTCTGATTCCTGCTTTGACCTCTTCATTCAGACTAGCCTTCTCCTCAACCACCCCTCCCAGATACTTGAAGTTGTTTACCTGTTCTACTATCTTCTATTCTATCTCAGCTATTGGCTTCTTCTGACTTCCCCAGTTTGCTGCCATTACAACTGTCTTATCTGTGCTCAGTTTCATCCCACGTGCCTTCGCTTTTGTATTCTATTGCTCTATACATTATAACCAAAGAACAGAAAAAAAAAACTACTGAAATAGAAAAAAAAGCAAGTGGAGTGGTAGGAGAAAGCTGGAAAAAGCTAATACAAATCACATATTGCTACTGCAACGAATCCTTTAATGTGGTAAGCGCTTTCAGTGGTACAAATGTTCCACCTTCATCATCCAGCTTTCTCCTACCACTCCACTTGCTTTTTTTCTATTTCATTGCTCTATACATTGTTGGAGTTCTTGCTCAGAGTCTACCTGTAATGCCACATCATCTGCATACAACAACTTTGTTGACCTGTCCCCTCCTACCTGTTTGCTAATGTAGTCCATCGCCAGTATACACAGCAGTGGGCTCAGAGATGAACCCTGGTGTACACCATCTCCCGAGGCCAAACACTGTTCGTACTTGAGTCATTTGGGTTCTTGTACATCACTTGCACTAATTCTACCAGTGATTCTGGGACTTTGAACCACAGCAGTACTGCCCAGATCAGCTTTCTTCGGACCTGGCCATATGCTTTCCCCAAGTCTAGAAATGCCCAGTTGGACTTTTTCTTCATCTCTAGTTCTTCTCAACTATCTGTCTCACTGCAAACGTCAGGTCAGTTGTGCTGCATCCTCATCTGAATCCAAACTCCTCATCTTCCAGCTTACATTTTGCTGCTCTGCTTATGAGTTTATCAGTCACCCTCTCCAGAACATTCATGCAGTGTGACAGGAGTTTGATTCCTCTGTACTGATCACAGTTGTGGATCTCCCCTTTGTTCTTGTACACTGGCACGAGTATGCTTATTCTCCATTCATCTGGGATATATCTTTCTCTTCACACTGCTATGAGTACCCTCTGGAACCATTTCTCCCCCATCTCATCCAGCATCTTTATCATATCTGCTGTCTCCTCATCTGAGCCTGCTGCTTTCCCTGACTTAATTTTCCTTAGTGCTTTTTTTTACATGAGCAGGTTATCGCTGGCATTCTTTATGAATGGTGTCTGGCTATCTTCTTTATCTTTCTGTCTTTGCCTTGCAACTTGATATAGTTTCTTTGTGCCTCCTAATGAGTCACTTTCCAGAAGTTGGTAGAGTGCCTCTGATGCCCTATTGCAACTACTTTCTTAGCTTCTTTGTTAGCCAACCAGTATATTGCTTCCTAGCCTGGTTGGTCTTTTCTATCTCCCACTCTTTTCCTGGACTTCTGCATTCCACCACCAGCTTTCCTTATGTACTTTATTTCCATACCTGACTCGGCCACATATCTGTTCTGTAGTCCTCACACATGCTGTTTTTCTTCAACTCCACCTATTTCTTCCTCTTCTTGGAGTGCTAGAGCCCTGATTAATTCCTTGAAGCGTTGTATTTTCTCTCCAGTCAATTTCTAGGTCTTCAGCCTGATCTCTGTTGACCTTAGAGGCTTCTCTGAAGACTGCTTGCAGCTGACTGTGGCAACCAGTGGTTTATGCTGTGGGCTGACTGGGATGATTTTGCAATCATTGATTCTTCCCCAGTGCCTTTTCCTTACTAGGAAGTCTACCTGAGTTGCATGTTTATTGTCCACTCTTGTATATGATCTTGTGACTGTCTCTCTTTCTGAGTGTGTTGCTAGACAGAAGTCTAAAATGGCCTCTCCTTCTTTATTCCTACCCCACCCATGTGGACCCAGGCAGTCCTCATATCCTGTTCTGTCTATCTCAATATCATTCAAGTCACTCATTACCAGCAAATTACCAACATCAAATCATGTTGTCCTGCACTATTTTCCTCACTGTCACAACCCTACAGGGCATATGCTGAGATTATAAATTCTGCCCTATCATTACACTGGAGTCTTGTTGCCACACGTCTGTCATATCCCTCACTGCCTTCTGAAGCCTCTCTGTCACCACAATTTTCACACAATTTCTACTCAGCCTGTCCCCCTCCTGAATAGTAGACTCTGGATCCCAAGACAGCTTTGTTGCACTGCCCTTCCAGGATACATAGGATGCCCAGCCTCCTCCATATCAAGTTACATTGTGTAGCAGGCAATTAACTGGCCAGTAGCTTATTGACCCAGGGCTGGTGCTGGGTTTTATGGTGGTGGTGGGCACAGACTGGCCAATAGGGGCACATGGCGTAGGTCAGAATAGGCCAGATCCTCAACCTACTTGTCACCGGTAACTACCCAAGCCCATTTCGCAACATTAGTCAACATGACTGAATCACCTTGAGCCATATTTTCCATTGAGTGGCTAGCCCTTCCATGGTGCACAGTCCTGTGCTCTCCTATCTTGAGGATACTGCGGACCAAAGTAGATACCCTAAAGCAGTTGGTCTGTACAACTCTTCCCCCTGTAGGGGGCTATATAGAGTTGGTGCTGCTGCCCACAGCTCCATTCTTTGATGAGTTTGAGATGGAAACACTCAGCATGTTTTTCAGAGGTGGGAGGAACCCCACAGAGGCACAGAAAGAACATGCAAACTCCAAACAGACATTGGTCAGAGGTCAGGCTCGAACCTTGTCTCTTGTGCATGAGAGGCAAAGAATTTAACCATTATACCAACTGGTCTCAGTACCACCCCCATTGTTAACATTTTTCTCTTAACATCACATAATTTACACAGTCAAGGGCTTTACTAAAATTGGTAGAGAATACATCAGATAGTTAATATTCATTAACTGACTTGATTAACTCTGAAAAGAAACAATACACTGAGTTGAGCTGTCTTTCTTCATAGGCAAGCTGTTTTAGTCATGTATTCCAAATCAGTTGCATTTTCATTCAACAAATGTGTAGTAAAAACCTTTTCCTAGTTTGGCAACAGAACAGTCTAAACTTATAGGCCTGCAACTAGATCATTATTGCCTAAACTCTTCTCTTTTATATTTTAAGACTTTGTTTTACTAACAAAGAAATATACAGTCACATATTTTGCACTTGTTCTTTTTGCTATAAATGGATTTTTTTTTGTATTTCTGTCTATAATTTACTACACAAACAGAACATAAAGTATGCCACTGGAAAATATCAGACACATTCTGCATCACGCAATCTGACATTTGAAACTAATTTACAATTTCTGATAACACAATGAAAATATCACATTCTCTCATATCTGCTCTCTCTAATGTCTAGCACTTCTGTGTGCACAGCAGCATATACTGAACAAATGGGAAATACGTCAACAAGACCCAGTATAGCCCTAAAAGCTCTGTGTGCTGGATATATTGCAGTGCATAAAGCTTAGATGGAACTTGAGCCATGTCAGCCTCTTGAGTTGTGAACAAATAGTTCATTTTTACCCAGAATTAGCTACTAAGCGTTCACCCTGTAAATCAGCCAGGCTTCTTCTAATAAGAAAGGAAAGTTTAGCTGGGTGAGGGGGGAAACTTTACACTTTTCTGCTAACAAGAACAGATCATTTTTACCCCAAAACAAGAGCAGGTCTATCACAGCAACATCCCGATAAAGCATAAAGCGGTCTCAGCAGTCAGCAGCTCCAGGGATATATGTGCCTCCACATCCCCACACAGTGTATTCAATTTTAAGTGTTATAATCAGGCCAGTCCACTTGTCGCTAACTTCTCTCAACTCCAGCTGATGCTGGGTGGTGGCATAGTGGCATAAACTCCTGGCTGCACTTCTGTCATCACCACTAGTATGTAAAATAACTAAAACAAACAAAGTTTTAAAGCAAAGATTTTGCTGCAGTTCAGGCTTTGATTCTGTCAGTTTCCTTTTGTACAATGTGCTATTCTGAGCAAGTCTGTACCAAATGAGCTGCTAAATTACACCTGAAAATCTGCATTTGTATATACTGGGTCTTACCACTATAACAAACTGATAAAAGATGGTGGTAGCTAGTGCCCCTATTTCACAGTGCCTTAGTTCAACTGACCTTTCTCACTGGGTTCTCGTGGTCATTGTGTGCATGGGATTCTAACATGGGCTGAATATAAACACAGTGATTATGCCAGGAATTTGCAGATGCTATTTGTGGCTGAGGTTCATCCTCAAGCAATTCGTCATCAGCTCAATGTCTTCATTTATTTCATTGCATCAGACTTAATGCAGTCTTATGTTGCATTGTATATGAAGATGATAAAATTAAAACCTAAACTGAGATTAAAGTCTGCAGTTTATAATTTAAATCATCAAAAATAACATTCTGCCAATTACAGCATTTGTACTAAAATGTTTCATTTTGTGGGTCTGACTATTAAATGATTATAACATGCTTACCTCAAGAGTGTCTTCTCTGCCTTGATCTTCATTTCCACATGTTGTTTTTGCACATTTGGAACCTGCTGGGAAAATCAAGGACATTATTAATTGATACTAGCCTTAAATACAACTGAAAAGGGAATCCTAAAATAACACACCATGGATCTTATTTACTTGAAAGGCTGACTACTGTTTACGACAGCAACAATACTAAAGAGTGAAGGAACTAAAGGCATACAAACAGCTGACCGCTGAGTTATCACATCATTTGAAAGAGACAGTTTTGACTTGATTCAGCAGAAAATACTGCCATGTTTTAATGGCAAAAACTTTAAAAATGTCTTGTATAAAATAATGTTCAGTTTTGACACTAGAGATCGTTGATGTATATACAGACAAGAAGACTATAGAAGAAAACAGTATGAAGTAATTTCAAAACATTACTATGGTTGATTGGAAGCTACGTAAATACAACAATGCTACCCTTCCTTTCAAGTCTTTTTTTCATTTAGTTGCTTTTTAAACTATGACCAATAAATGTAACAAACCTAAAGGCAGTTTATGAAGTTCTGCATTGCATTTAATATACATTACCAATATCACCAGATTCATTAATACATACATGGTGATTCAATGAGCGGGTCAGACCAGATGCCATTTTTTCCAATTATGACCAAGAATGTTATGGTCGTAAAAACACATTTGCAAAAGCATTCTGGCATGACTGCAGCTGAAAGTTGTTTGTTACTTAAGGTTATTATAATGCTCAGTAGCTTTTATTTCTTCCTTCTTTCTTTAATACAAATGTATATCACAAAAGTATTATGAGAAATAAACAAAAACAACACAAGAATCTGATAAGGGAGCAGAAAGAATCATTGCAGCACAGAGTGACCAAGAAATATCCTGTAATCTGACCTTGGAGCAAAGAAATGGCTGACTACCCAACAGCTGAACAGGAGCAAAAGTATGTAAACTATGTCCACAAACCTTACTAAAATATGGGAGATGTGGACACTACTGTCAACAATTACAAGTATCCTTTGAGATTCCTATCAAACACTAAATAAATGGTAGATCAGAAGTTCACTGAGCATGCCTGACAATTGCAGGTGGCCTTAAGCACTAATTTCTATACCTATGTAGTTTCTACAACATCCTGCCTTTTTTTTAAAGGTGTTACTTAACCAATGCACAACACCACTGAATTATATGTGTATTTATGTTGGCTTTTAACTATGAAACTTTACATTCACTTGGATTAAATAATAAACATAATATGAAATACGTATTTTAATGTTATCTTATTATTTATTCCCTCATTCATGTAATTATTTATTGATTTTCTTGCTCAATTCCGGTTTTATCTGTATGTGCATTGATTTATAATTATCATTTGTAAGTTTAATGGCTTTTGATATTCCTGTTTGCTTCTTTTATCTAGCATGGTTCATTTTCTCAATGGCTTTTCAACATAGTAGTGTCAACTTTCATTGATGCATTTTATTTCCACTTATTTTGTGTGCATGAGTTAAGTTTTATTTCTTTGTCCATAATAAACTTTACATTTTCAGTTTCTCCTGTCTGCATGTGAAACTATTGTTTCCATTGCTGGCATAAGGTGTGATGTACTCAGTTACCTTTAATGAGGACAAAGTCAATGCTATGACCTTATATGAGATTTACAGAGATTTATAAGGGTGAATTGTGCTGGGGATGGTGTGAACAAGTTACTTCCTATCACAGTTTTGATCAGTTTTGGAACACACTAAATATAAAATAGAGTGTCTTTTGATGACTTTAAGTGGATTACCTCTCTTGGAAATGTGGATCAACATACTACTATTCCAAAGCTGACTTGTTTTACCTCCTTAATTCTCCTAGTTACTAAGGTGGAGGTAGGATATGGACAGAGGAATAACTTTTTTTTCCCTATTTAATGCTGTAAAAGGGGTCATTTTGCCTTTTATGACTGTTTCTCATATTTCTCCTGGCTAGAGATTTGCTGTTAAATCCTAAACTGCTGAAGCAACATAGGTACACTAGATGCTTGCACTCTCAATGCAGGTATGAATGAAATGAGAAAAACCTGGGGTTTCTGCTGCAGGTCATTTGTAACAGTCTGTTTAATCATTTTCTGAATTTGGTCTGCTGCCAATTCCCTATTCATTTTCTATTTGTCCTGAAGCCTTCACCCTGCCACCACTGCTATCATCATCACCGTCATCATCATCATTGTTTGTCATTATTTTGACTCATCTTGTCCACCCCTTTTTCTGGATGTGTATCATTTTCTACTTAACACACTTCAGAGTGATGCCTGCTCTCTTTATATTGTACCTTTGAATAAATTAATCCTGTAAATGAATGAAAATGTAGCCCTGTTAGATTTAAGGTTGATCACTTTCTTTCAAGCTAACCGTTCCCTATTTAATGCTACTGACTATTGTAAAAATGCAACGGTGTATCTGGAAATTGTATGATTATATGCAGATCATCTCTAAGTCATATATATTTTTTAATTCTTAGACAAGAATCATCTTTATTAAATTATCACTTATGACATAGGCAATTATACATTTATATAAATGAAAACAAACCATATTGACATAATTTTAGTTGCAAACATTATACAATACAAATCATATTGACATAAATAGTTGCAAACATTATACATCACTTATAATCTCTCCAGTCATTGTCAGTCAGACATTACATAGCTTATCTGCATGTATTGTTCCCACAATTCCCATTTTTCCTATGTAATTTGCTCCTACCCTTTTCTATAGATCTCAATTCTAGTTGTTTTATCTCTGTTACTATAATCACTACTTCTTGGTTTTGACTTCAAGTTCCATTTTGTAATAATTGCTTTTTTTTGGCAGCCACTATAATTAGATTCATCAAGGCCTTACTATGTCTAGGCACTTCCGATTCTGTATCATAGCTCAAAAAAATAATTTCCTTAGTTACACCAATTTGCTCACCCAGTATCTGTGACATCACAGTCTGCAGGGAATCTTTAAAGTATGCCAACTCATTATATTCCCAGAAAATATGTTCCCAGTTATCTCTCTTTCCCATCACATCTTCAACATGTACTGTCTACCTGAGGAAAATTCTACTTGGGTTATAAAAATACCTATGTAAACACTTCCAAGAAAATATCCTAAATCCTCTACACTTTATTGCATATTTGGGAGACATACATATATCCCCCATTATTTATTTGTGAATTGCTTATCAAGTCTCTCTTCACAATCCTTTCTAACCTCCTCTGGTTGATTCTTATATTTATCATGCAATATTTTGTATGCTGTACAAATTACTCTTTTTAACAGCAGCTTCTGTTCTAAATTCTACTAAAAACTCTACCAGTGCTGGTCTTTCACTTAGGATCCCCCTATTTCTTTCTCTTTGCCTACACATATAAATCCTTGATAGGGAAGGCAATCACTAGCCTGAGGTCCAAATAAATTTGTGACCTTTTCCCATTCTATTACCTTTCCCTGTCTAATTATTTTCTTCTAATAACTTAGTTTTTTCAGCATTTTCTCCAAAATAATTCCAGCCCCCCTTACCTGTTGTCTGTATCCCTAATTGCAGTAATCCCTACTGGCAGAATCAGCTTTCTTAATTCCCATGTTGGCTTAGTTCTTAGATTCAACCAGCCAGCAAAGCAGAAGGCAAGTAATATAATGTAAACCATTTAATCAAAAACATATTAAAACAAATAAAATGGATAAGAGCTTTCATGCCACACAAGTGGGAACTTCTTCAGATCAAACAGTAATTGTTACATCAGTAATTAAATACAAAGTTTCAACTCTAGTGATTTAAGGCACGTGATCTCAACACCGGCCTTTAAGGGTCAGATTCATTCAAAATCATATCTGTCTGCTTGTAAGGTTAAAATCTAATTAAGTTCTAAGCACTCAGTTTTAGTAACCTTAACCTCACCTCTAATATTACCATTAAGTAGTTGTAAAACCAGGAACTCAAAGGAATGTTCATTACCATACTCTAAAACGTTTTGAAAGGGCATTCCTATTATTCCATCTCCTTATATCATAACAATGTTCATGGATGCAATCTTTTAGCATCCAATTCATCTTCCAGATGTAGAAATGTCCACATAATTTTTAATTTGCTAGATAAATCAAATTACTAGTTTTACAATTAGCATAAATGTTAAACCTATAACAATGCTTCATAGTAGGATGTATAAATTTTTTTTACCACTAAGTATTTAAGTACTGATCTAACAATTACTGTTTGATCTGAAGAAGCGCCTAGTTGTGTGGTATGAAAACGCTTATCCATTTTACATATTTTATTTGTTTTAATGTGTTTTTGATGGTTTACATTATATTACCTTGCATGTTTTGCCAGCTGGTTGTTTCTGTTTTACTTAGGTGTTGTTCGTGTACAACCTGTCTTATCTGCTTCATCTGTTTTTTTGCTTGCTCTTAGTTATTAGAATACTTTCTGCTACTTTATGAATATAATATTCTGCATGATTATTGTTATTTTCTTTAAGGGTCTGCATCAGTGGTGGCTGCTGACTTCAAATCAAAGGGGGGGCTACAGGAGACAGCTGAATGGATGGGGCCAACAGGAATGGGTGTGACCAACTAGAAAGGGTGGGGCTATGCTCAAAACCACAAAAACTGGTACTTTAAATATGCTGCCCTGCATGCCAAACTGTCATTATGAGAGTTCAATCAAGACAAATTGAAGTGGAGAAGAAAAAAATATTTCAGTGCATTGGCTTCATGACAGCTTACTTAATAGGTTGTGAGGCATGAAAAATAAATTACTTTTTACATGCATTATTGGAATGCCAGTCAAAATCAAGTATAACAAAGCAAGCATCACTCAACTCAAACCACTTCTCCTTGCACTGCAGTTCTAATTATAATTTATATTCAGCTTTATAAATGTACCAAGTGACATGCAGCCAACAACATGCATTTTCTGAATAAGAAGCATAAATTACCAGTATAAAAACATGACAGAAAACCAGAACATTCTGCAGAATCAAGAACAGATGAAAAGCCACTGTACTTGTGTCTACCTTGGATAGGGGGGTACTTAGTCTGTACACTTACACTGCATAAGTGCTCCTTGCCTAGCTTGGACACATCCAAAGCCACTACATGGGGGAGTGGGGTACAAGTATGTCACAATTTGAAATGTCTCTGGCTGACGGTGATGGCCCTGAGACATTTGTCATACTCTCAACCTCAGAGCAAGAAATCTGGACAAAGCCATAAAATAAAAGTGGGACAAGTCACAAAGGCTTAAAACTTTCTTTTTATTAATTTTCATAAATCGTGAACTTCTTACATCACACAGATAATTATACATAAACATAACACTAAATATTAAAACTATATACAAAAAATGCTCATAACATTAGACTACTCTGTTTGAAATCATTACATTTTATCTAATAACTTTTTTAGTTTCATCCAGGATAACTTCCTGTATGTCATTCTTGTAATTCTAGAAGCAAGAGTTGAAAGTTCTCTATTACATACTGTTTTAGCCAATAATGAAAATTCAGCAAAAGATACAATTGTTTTAGTTTTCCAGTTTGAAGTGATGACTTTTCTTGCTATTGCCAAAAGAGACCAGAGAAGATGCACTTGTGACTTTGGTATACAATCTGGCACTGGAGCATTAAACAACAAAAGTGCATCTATTATTATACACTTGTCAGTCCACAATGCCTTCATAAAATCTCAAAATTTCTGCCAAAATGGGACAATCACTCTGCATTCAAGGAACATGTGTACCCAATCAGCACAGAGACTCTCATCACATCTCCAACAATTATAACTAGTTTTATTTGACATTATAGCAATTCTCTGTGGGGTAAAGAAACTCCTGTGTAAAAACTTCCATGTAAATATTTTCCAATATGGAGATGATGTTGTATGATTGGTTGACCTGAGTGTTAATAATTTATCATTTTCAGAAAAATTAAATCTGTTCATACTTTCTATATAACTCCATAAAGAGTCTTCAGGCTGTTTTAAGTCAGCTCTTAATGTCTTGTAAATCTTAGATAAAGAGAACCCCATGTTAAATTGTGATGCATTTAATTCATATAAAAGAAAGATTATTTTAGGCTGTAATAAAATATTAGTCACTTGGCTCATTTTAAATTCCTTTATTAGATGTTCCCTGAAAATTTGAATATTTAACCAATTATCTTGATTTGTGTTATACCTTGCTAAAAGGCTTGTAGTATCATGAATATTATTTGTACTTAGGAACTGATGCCAGTAATTTAGTCCATTGCCTTTCATTTCCATTATTTTATTCATATTAAAAGAGTCTAGACAATTCTTCATGTGTGCTATTGGGAACATTAATATAGAAAAAATGTCTTGTTATGCAGTTTCTGTTTATAATTTTCCTAAAATTGTTTAGTATATAGCTAACACAATGTGGTAACTTCTCATGTTTATTTTCTTTATATACTGAGTCCTTTACTACTAAAAAAATGTTATTTTCAGTAAAAATGTCATTGTTTATTGCTTCATCAGCATTAGATAGTAGAATATTCATGTGTAATTCTTTCCACCTTGAAGTATACTTGTTACTTAACCACTTGCTAATGATATGAATTATAACTGATTCAGCATAGAGTTCTAAGTTTGGAAATGCAATTCCACATTTTTCCCAATCTCTATTGTGCCAATCATACTTTATTCCTGGTTTCTGTGGGAACCATAAAAACTTAATTAGAAGTGAATTGAGCTGTTTTATTAATTTTTTGGAGGGCTAATAATTATGGTTTGAATAAGGAACAAAATTTTTGGAAGAATACACATTTTTATTAATGTTAACTTTTCTTCAAAAGTAAAGAACATTTTATTCCATTTGTTTATATATTCTTTGATTATACCTAACAAATTTCTATAATTGACTTGTATAATTTCTTTCCAATTAGGTTATATATATATATATACCTAGATATTTAAGATTGTCATTCCCCCAACTAAAATTACTGTGTTTTCTCCATTCAGAACTTACTTTTTTATTTACTAATAATGTTTCAGATTTATTGCTGTTGAATTTTAAACCTGAAAGTTTCTCAAAATGTCCTATAGCTGCTGTAATATGTCTTATTGAGGAATCTAAATGTCCTATGGTTAATATTATATCGTTAGCAAATAATTGTATTTTGGAAGCATAATTTGAATTAACAATAAAGCTATTTATGTTGTTATTATTTCTTATGTAATTTGCAAATGGTTCTATTGACAATGCAAATAACAAAGGTGACAAAGGACAACCTTGCTTAGTTCCTTTTAGTATTTGAATTTTGTTAGATAAAAAGGCCCCAATTTTAATATACGACAAAGAGTTTTTATATAAGCTCTTTATTAGTTTTATGAAATCTGTGGAGAAATTAAATGTTTCCAAGACTTTAAGTAGGTATGACCAAGATAAAGAATCAAATGCCTTCTATATGTCTAAACTAATAATTGATAGTTCTTTTTTCTTTTTATTTGAAATATCTATTAAGGTTAAAAGTATGATGACATTGTCCTGAACTTTCCTATTCAAAATAAAACCTGTTTGGTCATCTGCAATTATTTTGGGGATGAATTGATTCAATCTTTTAGTAAGTATGGAGGTAAACATTTTATAATCTACATTTAGCAGAGATGTAGGTTGATATGATGATACTAATTTAGGGTCTTTATCTTGCTTCAGAATGGGAGATATTATAGCATACTTCCATGAAGGAAATTCTTCAAAAGCTACCTCTAAAGTCTTTAAGGTGTCCTCTGGAAACAACTTGTATATTTCTCCTATAATCCCATCTAATCCAGGTGCCTTATTATTTTTAAGATTACGAATGCATTCTTTAATTTCTTTTAATGTTATTGGTTTGAGCAAATTAGCATTTTGTTCCTTTGTTACTGTTTTGTTGATATTTTCATTCAAAAAATTACACTTAAGCATATTGTCTGCAGAGTCACTATTTGTATTATTTACTTTCTCATAATATACTCTGAAGACCTCCAGAACTTCTTTGTGTTCCGTTATATGTCTTGTTTTAACTCCTGTATTATCAGTAATTTCTTTTATATGACTTAGTCTAGCTAATTTTTTTGCTTTGACTGCCAACCTATGTACATTTTTGGGGTTCACTGAATAAGATTGAATTTTGAATTTTTCTAGATTTATTGCCACTTTATGATTTACAATTTCTGCATATCTAGTATTTAATGTTTTAAGTTCAGAATTAGTTCTTATGTCCTTAGTGCTTAAATTTTTCCTTATTCCATCTATTTTTAATTGCATTTTTATTAATTCATTTTCCCATTGTTTTCTCTTGTTTAGATACCAATTTTTGATCTTACCATATAAATAAGATTTTATTGAATCCCAAAGTATAACCTTTGAAGTTTCATTATTATCATTGATGTCTAAAAATATTTTATTTCATCAAGAAGCCACTCTTTAAATCCATTAAGTGTAGTAATGTAGACAGGTAATCTTTGCCACATTATTAAGTCTTTAGGCATGATATTAACCTTAAAAATAAGGCATTATGATCTAATAATGGGCATGAACTAATTAACACTTCTTGGACCTTAGAAAATATATTGTTAGTAACTAGTACTTTATCAATTGTTGTTTGTGTACCATACCTATATGAATAATGGGTGTATTCTAATGAGTGTATTTCTTTTAAATCATATATATCCCTAAGACATAATACATTAATAAAATTCTTTAACTTTTTAGTTACAGGGGAAATTCTAAATTTATAATTTGTAGTAGTATCATTTTCAGTGAGAAGGCAATTGAAATCTCCTGCATGCATTATTTCTCCTTTGGATTTGGAAATTATTAACTCTAAATGATCCCTTGCTGTAACCGCTCCAAAACCAGGTATCCATTAAGAATTTACAAGAGTTACATATCTTTTGTTTATCTCCAGAACTGCCAGGCACAACATGCCATTCTTGTCTGAGTAAGTATCAATGACTTTAGGCATTGGTAATGTTTTTCTCCATAGTATCATCATGTCTCTTCTCTTGGTTTGGTAGTGGGATTCTACAAGGACCGTATAACCATTAAAAGATAATTTATCTATATCTCTGCAAACAATATGCGTTTCCTGTAAAAAACCTATATCTACTTTATTCAATTTCAAATATCTAACTATACTCCCTCTTTTGATAGGATTATTAAGGCCATTGACATTTAAAGACATACATTTATAAGAGAACATTTAGAATGATACAAATATATCTATTGAATTTAGTTATGAGCAGGTAAATAGAAATGAATAAGAAAATCATAACATATATAACTATATACAAAACTAAATATGGAAACCTAATTTCCTGGCTTGATGAAAGCATCATCTTAGCCACCACCACTAACAGTCCTACAACCAGTCAACCTTTATATTGCTGCTTCTGCCCTCTAATAATTAGGTATACAGTTAAACTTATTCAATATTAAGTAGCATTATGTTTAGTTATTAAAGCGCAAAAACATCTCAAGACATATGATAGAATATTAAGTATTTTACAAATTACAAATAAAATAGTCATGCAATAAATATTCATGTTTGACAAACATCTCTATGTTAGAGTAACAGGATTATGCTCTCATAAACCAGCATATGTAAGCTTGACTTCAAAGCAATATAAGAGATCAGAATCTTTCATTAAGATGAAAAAAGATATTATTTTCCTAATACAGATTAAACTATGAATAAAGAGTGTATATCCAGTTTAAGTATATGATTTGAAATGATACTACGTATTAAATATATATTTATATATTTAAGGCATAGAAACCCTCTCCATTCTTCTTCTATCACCCATTCTCCTCTCAACTATTCCTTCTATACATTTTGTTTATGGGCTATATATGTATGATCTAAGCAAAGTATAACCAATATTTTGAAATCTGTATTTTTAAACTATTATGAGTGTTTTAAGTTTAATGCAGTAAACTTACTTTATTCAAACACCCTTCTCTGTCTCATTCATCCCCTTTTGTTCCAATAATAAGCCATTTATGCAACTTTCTAATATTGCTATTTCAGAAGTGTATTCATTCAAGTCCTCATTGTTGTCAGTATCACTGCTATTAGCAATAGAACAAATCAGCATTGCTTATATTAGTTATTAATTATATGATGACATCTTTAATATAATGATCAGATAGTACAAGTGTTTGCTGTTTTTAAAGTAACTGGATATGTGTTATTCCCAAAACAGCTTTTTGTTTTTGTTTATTCAACACTTACTATTATATTATGTACTTGCTTAAAATCTATTATTAGTACTATGTGAGCTATGCAATAAACTTACTTTACTGCATCCTTCTATATTTTAGGAATGCCTGAATGCGAAGTACCCTTGAAAATAATAAGCAATTTCCTATTATCCAAATAACATTCCTAATGTATCAGCGCTCACATGAAAAGAGATATGTTTAAATTAGGATTCTTGGGGATGAGATATATAACACATATGTGAAGGAACTCTCAAGTATGGTTCTCCAAAAGTGACTTATGGAGAAATATCAATAATGTTCTCTTTACAGTTTCTTTTTTATTTAAAACATTTAGATGTTTATATATCACATAACTGCATTTACCTCAGCTTATTAACATGTGACAATATTATACCTTCCCCTTTTTTAAAAAAAACTATCTGTAACTTATAAAGGAATGCTCTATTTCAATGTTTTCCAACTTTCCCTTCAGTCAGCTGTATTTACCTTACATTAAATATCTAGCGAAGCTGCATTATAGCTAAAGTGTCTGTGTTATGTATAGATAAATGTTAATTTTCTCTTCATGTGTAATTTGCTCTTAGTTTGTAAGTTATTTTATTTGTACATACAATTAACCTGAGTTCACCTTATAACTTAACATGTATCTCACAGTGTCAATAAGTTTAGAAAACAAACAATTCAAAACAATGCTAGGAAGCAATGAGTGATAGTTGTGCCTAGAATACTGAATTAAACTGCAACTACAACAGTTTCCAGCATATATGTTATTAAATCTAGTCTCCAGCATCAAGAAGAACTAGTAAACATTCATTCTGTTAGGAAATTATAAACTTACAGTCAAAGAACTACTTTGAAGAGTATTTTAAATGTCTCAGCTGCAAAACTTCCTTGCTGCATCTTTATCGCCTGTCGCAGTTGTTTCTTATGTGTGACCGGGGCTCAGAGAACAATTACATCATCACTAGACATTTTTACAAAGAGCGCCAGTCTCAAAACCATGGATCAATGAATAGCTCGTGATTTAGTTCTTTTGAAGCTTTGTATTCAAAAATGAACTGCATACACGAGGTAGGTATAACATTTTTCAGTTATTTTTGGCTTTCCTAGCTTTCGTGCGCTCGTGAGTTGCAAAAAAGCATGTAAAATAGAAAAAAACAGGTTAAACAGGGTAGCACTATGCAGCTATTAATCTTTTTTTTTTTTTAAACCACAGATTGCACTTCTCTAGAAAGCACTCTCTCTCCCCAAAACATCCATCATAATTACTTTAATACATACAAAGAAAATTTAATTAATCTAAAGCCCACAAAGCTTCCTGACAGACTGTATAGATGTCCACAATCCCCGTTCCAGCATTTAAAGCTACTGCGACTCTATTTAATGCATTAAGGTTACAGATCAAAGACGCATAAACTATTTCTAAACAAAAGCTTAATATTATTCTAACGGCACTCAGCACACCACTAATTTAAAATAGACATTAAATCACAATCTTGTAAGATTATGACAAGATCTTATGTGCTTATAGGCCATTTGTTTTTATTTATATTGTAATCTATATAGGGAATAAAAACCTCATAGCAGAGGAAGGAGAAATGGCAGAAAGTAATTACCTATATAATAATGAGTAATTACTATAAAAGAGGAAGAAGAATTAGTTATATATAGTTGTAAATATTTATTTTAAAATCTTACCTCATATTTGCACTATTTGTCCTATTCCAAGGGAGAATAACCTCTGGAAATTAGAAACTTATGCTTTACTTCCCTTTAAGTTTTTTGTGGACTTATCACTTGCTGTTATTTTGCCATTAGTAGCTTGCCTCTTTAGGCTTGGAGTAGAAAGTTCCATATCTTCAATTTTGTCTAGTAAGTTATGTTTTTTGACAAATTCTGTTGCTTCTTCAATATTATTAAAGATTTTCTGACCATCTGGAAGTGTGACTTTTAATCTAGCAGGGAAGAGTATTTGAGCTTTTATTTCAGCTTTCTTAAGGTCTTTAATGAGAGGAACACATGCTTTCCTCTTTGCTATTGTCACAGATGTATAATCATTATCAAATCTAATAACTCTTCCATTTTCTTGAAAGGGGTTCTTCGTCCAGGCAGTTTTTAACACCAAATCTTTATCCTGTGTTGACAAAGACTTAACTATGATGGATCTTGCTGAAGTTGGATTTTTTGATACAGGAGGATTTGATAAAGACCTATGAGCCCTTTCAGTTCCATAAGAAAGTGACTCCGGGAGGTTTAGCACTTTAGGCAACCAATTATTCAGGAAAGTAATCATATTACTTCCCTCTGTCTTTTCAGGAACTCCATAAATTCTAATGTTGTTCCTCCTTGACCTTGACTCCAAATCTTCCACTTTCTCAGTTAATAACTTGTTTGGCTTCAATAAGAAATTTATTTGACTGTCATTCTCTATCTGTCTTCCATCTATGTCATTTAGAGTTTCTTCTAAGTTGGTTATTTGATCTGAGTGCTTTGAAATAATTTCCTTTAAATCTTGAATTTGCTTTTTACTCTCTTTTTTCATATTTTCCATAATGTTTTCTAGATTGTCCATTTTAGTAGAAAGGTCCTGTATACTTGTAATTATGGTCTGCAGTTCTTTTTTCATAGAGCTGTCTTGAGCTGATGACTTTGAATGACTCATATTTCAAGTATCTGTATACAGCTGCTAATATTCTGACAGGAATTTTGTGAGAAAAATCACTGAAAATTGTTACTTTTTCTTCCTCGGGTAATCCACAGCAATGAAAAGAATATTTGTAGGTAGTTTTTCCCAATGTATTTTAAAAAAAAAAAAAATCCTGTCAGAAATAAAACTTATAGACAGAGCAACAAAAACTGCTGCACTCACTCTGACATCTTGGCCACGCCCTCCAGTATGAATTTTCTGATGGGTATGAAATCTGAAACTCAAATGTCTGTCATTATTTTCTAACTTCAGTCTTCAATGATTTGCCACTAATTTGCCAGAAAACCACAATTTTATGAAAAATGGGCCAAAAATGTCATGCATAAATCTGTACACACACACACACACACACACACACACACACACACACACACACACACACACACACGGTAACAGATTTCCATAAATTAATTCTAGAACAGATGATGGAACTAATCAGCTTGTACACTTTTAAACATTAACTAGGCTAACATAGGTGAGGATCCACTCCACAAATAATACTGTTGTGTTGCTACAGAATTTACTATACAGTTTAACACCTTGGAACAGATAAAGTATCATACAGTTTTTTTTTGTTTTGGTGAATGAATGTTCATTCAAATATGTAGTCTAGTTAAACTATTTGACTTGCTCCTCCTCCTATATGGAAATCTTTTCTCTATATCACATAAAGAATATTTATAATATGTTGTACTGTATTGTTCCACTGGCTTTTCACATTAAATTTAGACCTCCACAAGAAGGAAAAAAAAAATCAGCATCTGCTGTCATAGATGTCTGAGTGCTCTTCTACGGACATTTGGTTCAAAACATCATGAACACCAGGGACCTCAGTAGAAAAAAAACAAAGTCACAACAAGGGTGGAAGCGAAAAATAACTGCAGTCTCAAAGTTAACCTTAGTAGTACCAAAATAAAAGCAAAAGCAGAAATGTTGGGGTGCCAGCCTTTTGCTGGGAAAATTCTAAGGATGCAAACCAGAAACATAGCTGTTAGAGTAAGACAGAGCAGGGGATTCGTAAAGGTTATTATCAGATGTTCTCCCTCCTAAAACTGAGAATTGTTTTGAGAAAAGGTGGTGGATCACACAATAATAATGACACTGACATTTCCAGCCTTTTAAAGACATACTTATAACTACACAATCATTCTATTACTTACTTTTTATTTTTAGACATTTACAGTAAAAACAAATATGACAGTCTCTAAGCTGTAATATGCATTACCTCATATGTCATTATCTTCTGACCATGTATGAAAAAGTGTCCATTTATCACACTCACAAGCCTTGCATCACTGTCAGACATAAGAATAGTAATTGTTTACATATAACTGCTAAAATGTCCACTTTGATTTCATCTATTCTCAAAATACACTACGCAAATTAATGTCCTCATTAGCAAATAAGCTTAAAATCAACAGTCAATCAGTCCTTACATTTTCAAAATGCTAGCTCGCACACACAAAACAAACACACGCATATGCACTTTTGAAGTGATTCTGAGGCAAAGATAGCAGAAACTAACAGGATTGGTGAAGAAAATGGAAAATGTGTTACAAAACTTTTGCTTGTGTGTGTGTGTGTGTGTGTGTGTGTGTGTGTGTGTGTGTGTGTGTGTGTGTGTGTGTGTGTATATATATATATATATATATATATATATATATATATATATATATATATATATATATATATTAGAATGCAGATTTGTCCTTGATACTGAAAGTTCTGAGACCTGCAGATTTTTTCACACCAGCTATTCATACATACATTCCATTACTGACACTGCAGCACAGTTTTGGCTGATCGTTGTTCTCTTAAGTCACTGTGTCTTAGAAAAAAACAGAAAAAAATAGAGTGTGGTGTGTCGTCTACCTGAGATGCTGGAAATCAGATGAATGAAGAAAACATCATGAACTTATAAGAGCCGGGCTTAATTCATTCCACAAACAACATGATTAACTTCAAGCATGGTTTAATATAACTCCATATTTAACATTGATTTATATCAAATAAGTGCACTTACTTGGTATATGCATACTGCCATTTCGTTTTGTTGATACGCGATGTTCCTTTGTTGATACGCGATGTTCTTAAGGTAGATGAATATAGGCATTTTGCTTCACAAGATGTTTACCTCAGAAGATGTACTGCTTGCTCTTTAAAACTATACTTGTATATACTGTTTATTAATGAACTAGTTATTCTTATATTTTTTATATACACAGAGCATGATCATTCAGGGTTATGTTGGTGTTTTTTATAAACGACATTGTTGTTTAATGCTTTTTTAATATATTTTAACTAGATTCCATTTTATTTGAGTGTTTTCACAGATCGTGACAATTGACTGTAGGTTTTTTGATAGACCTGGATACTATGCTTGCACTTCTTTAATTTTGGAAGACGTACTAGTGAACTGTCTTCCTGATATAGTCTATTAATTGATGAATGTCTTAATGGCTCACATTTTAATTGTTAACAATTTAAACCGGCAAGTTTTTTATATCATGCATCACTGACTACTTGAAACTGAGATTTGGGCATTGTTTTGTGTATAAGAAATCCATATTTGGGTTCATTGTTGAGCCGATTTCTATATACTACATATGTTTCATCATCAATATTGAAGCGGAAGCTTAGTCAAGTTGGTTTATTAGAGTTTTAATTATTACATCAACCTACATTTGTCTAACTAACCTCTAAAGTAGGTTGCTATATTTCTATGTTAGTCTATCACTTATTCTTTGGGGTTCATATTAGGAATACCTATATGTGTTTTTAACATTTATTAGATTTAGTTTGGTGTAATTTCATAAACATATAGAGTGATATTATGTTTATGCCATTTGTTTAGTTGGATTTGTTTCTGATCGTCACTGGCAGGTCTGTTGATTTGCTTTATACCTCCACAGTGACTTTAAAGAACAGTTGTTGTTAATCACATTATTAACTAATGATTACTGTTTTTTTGGCTTGCGCGCCAAAAATTTCTGTATATAAGAAGGCAAGTTTTTAATGTTAAATACACCTGAAGAAGCGTAGTCCAACTACGTGAAAGCGCTTGCGTGTTTTTATGGCTCAATAAAAGATATTACATTTATTCAACTTTTCCATGTGGTGACTCCTGTTGGAATTTGATATCATCAGCTTTTTTACGTTTTTCTACGAGGAGTCTTTGCTCTCTTGCTACAGTTCGTTAGTTTTTTTGTCTGCTTATTTTGCTGTTTGCAAGTTTGACTCATGGAGCATATTGACATTGAACTTGACTTCCATCCAGAGACGAGGACATCTATTTTACCGACTTGGGACTCTCTCAAGCATTGCACTGAGAATCCTTTATTGACTCTGGAACTGACGAACCAGGCCACTGTTTTACCACAAACTCCTAACGGTGAGAGTCTTACTGAATTCAACAAATTATGTAGATTATTTCAGGACGATTTATATCAGTTACAGAGGTATGCGTGGCAGAGACTGCATCTAGAGGCATGTATTCATTTTAAAATTGTTCCTAGAGGCATGCGCATCTTTTGTATGCCATCTTATGGGGATACCCATCCCATACTTTTGAGAAAATGGCAAGATCTTAATATACAACTTGGGTTCAGTTACATTAATCTGCTGCTAGAATATTTCGATCCACTTGAAGTCGACTTAAGGAAGAAAATAGATGCACAATATAAAGTCATTTCAGAAAGCTTTAAAACTGAATATTTTATTAAAAGACTGGACAGTATTTGGTCTCAGGTTCATTCGTTCAGTGAAAGACTGAAACTAGCGAAACAGAAAAAACTCATGAGGGATGCTAATGATTTTGCCTCAGGTCAAGTTTTCCTTTGGCCTAGAACTGGAAACTCACATATACATGCTACATCCAATACGAACAATTTTATTAATGCCTCTATTTCAGAACTTCCTACAAATGGGACTTCTAATACTGTTTTTAATGAAGTCCCTTCTTCCATGCCTACAACCAGCAATATGATGAACAATTAATTGACATCTAGTAACCATTCACTTTATCCTTTGAATGACCATCAAGATGTGAATCCTTCCAGTGATACACCCCCTCCGAACCAGCAAGCAGCTAAAGCCTTTCTCTTAGCAGGAGCTAAGCCTAAGGATTCAGCCCCTGCTACTAACTGTTTTTTACCCTTTCCTGTAAAGCAACAACCAGGATGGGGAGGCCGATCCAACAGCAGGGGGCCACGAAAAAGAAAAGGATCCGAAGAAAGGTACACAACAACAAGAAAACAGAGAAATTGAACTCGCTAGTACATAATATTTCTGACTATGTTTTATCTGAGTCAGACCTCTCCCTTTTAGAGAAAGGTCTTAATTTTATACCTTCTCAGACTAGTTTTCTTAATGATGTTCTTGTTGATTTGAGATTGTTTTGTCGTAATGTATCTCTCAAAATTTTGTTTAAAAATAGCGCTTTAAATACGAAAGATCTAAAGAATTTTTTTAGAGTTAAAAGCAGTTTCATACCTCTTATGCCTCACAATGTTGAAAGTTTTTTAAAAATGTGTGAGACTGACTTTTATGAATGGTTTGCTCTTAACAAGAAAAGATGCTGTTTTTTAACATTACTAAAGCAGAACAAGACTCGCTGTATGCTTTAATGAATAACACAGACATCATCATTAAGCCAGCCGACAAAGGGGGAGCTGTAGTTTTTATGAACTTTTCAGATTATGATAATATTATGAATAATCTTTTATCTGATGATATTGTATATGAGAAGGTCACTCCAGTAACACTTAAGAAGATTATTAAAACTGTACATTCAGATCTCTATGACCTCCTGATGGGTGGTCAGATTAGCTGTGAGCTTTATGAATATTTTCTCATAGAATTTCCCACAACTCCTATAATTAAAGGTCTACTGAAGATCCACAAAGACATTATTCCTGTACCGATGAGACCTATAGTCTCTAGTGAATGTTGGGTAACTTTCACTATCTCTTCCTTTGTAGAGAGTCTCCTTAGACCTTTGGTAGACAGCATCCCTAA
Source organism: Protopterus annectens (assembly GCF_019279795.1). Taxonomy (NCBI): domain Eukaryota; kingdom Metazoa; phylum Chordata; order Ceratodontiformes; family Protopteridae; genus Protopterus; species Protopterus annectens. The sequence goes on from NC_056745.1 coordinate 1,262,150,277, forward strand.
CATCCTTAGAGATTCTTATCAACTAATAGATTCCTTAAAAGATTTAGAGCGTGAAAAGAAGGATACACAGTTGTTATTGGTTACTATGGATGTTAAAAATCTCTTTACTTGCATTCCAAACAATCTGGGGCTTCAAGCTATCAATGAGGTACTAGTCATTTTATCTGACTATAGTAACAACAGACAAATTTTGATTAATTACTTATTAGAACTGATACTTAACAATAATGTCTTCCTATACCAAAAACAACTCTATTTGCAGAGATGGGGGGTTGCCATGGGCACCCCTGTGCAAATAGTTATGCCAATCTTGTGGTTCATAATTGGGAACGGGAACATTTATTTAAACATCCAGAGTTCAAGAGAATCAAGATTTACAAGAGGTTTGTGGATGACGTTTTTTTTTGTTTGGGAAGGCACAGAGACTGAGTGTACTAAATTTATTAGTGAGTTAGAAACCACCTCTTCTTTTTTGAGGTTTACAGTGGAGACATCTTATAATCAGGCACACTATTTAGATTTGCAGTTAGAGTTTAATGGTAATAAGATTGTCTCCTCGTTACATAGGAAACCCACTTGGAGAAACATGTTGCTTCGGTTTGAAAGCATGCATCCCAGATTTACTTTCAAGGGAATAATATCTAGTCAAACGCATAGAATAATCAAGATATGTAGAGATAGTAATACTTTACAAACAGAACTTAATACACTTGAGGCCTTATTTAGAGAAAGAGGCTATCCTACCAAGTTGATAATAGAATGCAAACGTGAAGTTTTAAGCAAATTAAATATCAATTACGGTTCAGTTGCTAGTGAACAAAGGACTGGTTTTAAGCAGCATTTTAGGACCAACGAGAGATTCACCGATAGGTTGAGCTATGTTACCAGATACACTAGTGATATCATTAATTTGAATAAAATTATCTCCAGAAATTGGAATGTCTTAATAACAGATCCCTTTACTAAAGCCATAGTGGGTGAGTACCCCAGGTTTAGTTATAGAACATCTCACAATCTAAAGGAGCTTCTTTGCTTAGAAAGGACTGTACAGCACAAAAAAGAAGAGAGTGACAAACAAGGTACCTTTCCTTGTGGCCGATGTTCTATGTGTCCCTATATTTCCAGGAACATTAGTTTTTTACATCCAGAAGGCCTTTTTACCTTTGTTCCTAGGTTTTTCAGTGATTGTAATACTAGCAATTTAGTTTATTTAGCTACTTGTGATCACTGTGATGCATTTTATGTAGGGTTAACCAAAAGGCGGCTTCGTGATAGGATTTACAATCACTGTTATGATATTAAGAAGGGACACGAATGTAATGCTCTAGCCAAGCACATCATTGAACACAATACTCATACCTTTAGTTTTAAAGTTTTGGAGAAAATATTTCTAAACCCTAGAGATGGGGACAGCAATAACCAGCTAGCTGTTAAAGAACTCAAGTGAATTTTTACTTTGAAGGCTCACATATATCCAGGGATCAATCAATCTGTATCGGTCAAACCCATTTTGAATAATAGGAAATTATGATAAATTGTTGGTCTTAACATCTATAATTCATACCTTGACTGGGAGTTTAGGTCTCACTTTCTGGATATATCACTTAGTTAAATTAGCCTGTCTTATTAGATAAGTATCTAGTTTTTTCAAATACATAATGCACACGATATGTAATTATTCCTTACATCAGATTTTTTCCCCTTTTTTTGTTATATATTATGAACGCAGTTATACAATCGATCAATGACTGGGTTTTTGTTTTCCCTTCTTCATTCATAATATATATTTTATGTCATAATTCATCTACTGTTCATGATTTATTAATACATTAATACATTTTTCTATACTGGTATGATAGTTTGTAGTTTGTACAATGATACCTATACATATATACATGCATATTGGTTTGGCGTGTATATACATATATTTTTTTATTTATATACATATTATTAATAATTCAGTGTACAGTTTATAGACATATATATATATATATATATATATATATATATATATATATATATATTATTATTCTTTAAATTTATAAAATATTTTTTTATATACACTTATATTTAGTTTAAATGATCACTATAACAATTTTTTGTATAAGTGCTCTTAGAGATAATAATTTCACTCTGGTATTACCATTTGACAAGAGTGTTCTTTGGTATTTAGTGTCATATACAAAAATATTGGTTTCACAATCTTTTCGTTATTTTTTTGATTTTTTATTTTTATAGGTATGGAGGGAAATTATTATGATGGTTAATCGTTACACCACTTTTAAAATTTTTTTTTCACTTTTCTAATTTTGACACTAGCAATATGCACTTTGTTTTTTTTATGGCTTTTTCATTTAGCCGTTAGCATAGTTTGGGTTCAACATGGTTTGATGAGTGAAGCACCAGCATTATTACGCTCATACATATTAAACTATTGCTTTCTACATGCTTTCATCCAAGAGTTTTAGAAACATAACAGGTATTATTTTCAGTATAAATTTTGACTATTTTGTTTATTAGCAGTTTTATACATGCGATGTTGAGTTTAGGTATTCCACAGCACGATTATGTAGAATACACTATTTATGAGATTTATGAACGCTATAGCCTTTGTTCAGTTTGTACCATGTTTGAACCTCAAGCATGGTTTAATATAACTCCATATTTAACATTGATTTATATCAAATAAGTGCACTTACTTGGTATATGCATACTGCCATTTCGTTTTGTTGATACGCGATGTTCCTTTGTTGATACGCGATGTTCTTAAGGTAGATGAATATAGGCATTTTGCTTCACAAGATGTTTACCTCAGAAGATGTACTGCTTGCTCTTTAAAACTATACTTGTATATACTGTTTATTAATGAACTAGTTATTCTTATATTTTTTATATACACAGAGCATGATCATTCAGGGTTATGTTGGTGTTTTTTATAAACGACATTGTTGTTTAATGCTTTTTTAATATATTTTAACTAGATTCCATTTTATTTGAGTGTTTTCACAGATCGTGACAATTGACTGTAGGTTTTTTGATAGACCTGGATACTATGCTTGCACTTCTTTAATTTTGGAAGACGTACTAGTGAACTGTCTTCCTGATATAGTCTATTAATTGATGAATGTCTTAATGGCTCACATTTTAATTGTTAACAATTTAAACTGGCAAGTTTTTTATATCATGCATCACTGACTACTTGAAACTGAGATTTGGGCTTGTTTTGTGTATAAGAAATCCATATTTGGGTTAATTGTTGAGCCGATTTCTATATACTACATATGTTTCATCATCAATATTGAAGCGGAAGCTTAGTCAAGTTGTTTTATTAGAGTTTTAATTATTACATCAACCTACATTTGTCTAACTAACCTCTAAAGTAAGTTGCTATATTTCTATGTTAGTCTATCACTTATTCTTTGGGGTTCATATTAGGAATACCTATATGTGTTTTAACATTTATTAGATTTAGTTTGGTGTAATTTCATAAACATATAGAGTGATATTATGTTTATGCCATTTGTTTATTTGGATTTGTTTCTGATCGTCACTGGCAGGTCTGTTGATTTGCTTTATACCTCCACAGTGACTTTAAAGAACAGTTGTTGTTAATCACATTATTAACTAATGATTACTGTTTTTTTGGCTTGTGTGCCAAAAATTTCTGTATATAAGAAGGCAAGTTTTTAATGTTAAATACACCTGAAGAAGCGTAGTCCAACTACGTGAAAGCGCTTGTGTGTTTTTATGGCTCAATAAAAGATATTACATTTATTCAACTTTTCCATGTGGTGACTCCTGTTGGAATCTGATATCATCATGATTAACAAATAATTATACCAGCAAAAATCTTAACACAAAATAAATAAAGCCCTTAATCATGGTACTTCGACTACTTTCAATCCAAAATATAAACTCAAACTTAACTTTAACGTAGTCCAACTCTCCTAAGCCTTAATTACTGTTTTCCATATAACTTGCATTACATGTCCTGATAAAGCAACTTAATTTAATAAACATCCATATTTATATCACATAGTAACACATACAGCTATACATAGCTCTCTTATTTATGTCCAGCTGACACTGTCTTTTTCTTCTCTTTCTTCTTTTTTTCTTTAAAGACCTTCTCTTTCTTCTGCTTTACAACTAGAACTGGTACAAGACTATAAACTAGCCATAAACACAAACAAATTCCCAGTTACAGTTTTGGTATAGGTAGTAGACTAGCTTCAGTTTAACAAGCAACTATTACTGCTCCTTCTGTACATATAATATATAATAGTGGAAGCTACAGCAGGTGATCCTACAGTTATGTGACCTGCACTTACTCATTAATGTGCTGCCTGTTATTTTTAAGATGGTCCGACTCCACTGTAATCAGTGTTCTACCCCAGACAGTTAAAGTGCAGAAGTAAAGCTGCTAGACACAGGACTTTATCAGATTAATAAAATAATAATAGTTTATAGTTCTTAAAGCTGCACTTGTAATTTAAGATTAATTAGCCTAATTCATCAGAGAGTTTGGTTGCCAGTGTCCATTGCATTATACAAACAGGTTCATAGATTCATAGGTAGGTACTAGGCTATCAGCCCTAGGGCCTATACAAGCCTAGTCAAAAAGGTACCCTGGCTTTCGCCACACAAGAAAATTATTTTCCTGTGCCCCTGTTGAGCAGAGCCACAGAGGTGATCCTCGGGGTGTATTTCTTATTTCCCATCCAATCATCAAGATTTTTCTTAAAGAGTGCTAATGAGGAGCTTTGTTTGATATAGATAGGTAGTTTGTTCCAGAGTATGTGAAGTCTCCGGGACAGGAATTTATCCCTCCAGCATGTTCTGTTTATTGTGGTGACAAGGTTTAGGACCCTAGAGGATGTAGCTCGGAGGGATTGGGATTTAAGTGGAGCATGTCCAACAGCTCTGGGTTTGAGATAGCTTTGTATGTTAGAAAGAGATCGCCTTGGAGTAGGCAATATGCAACGGAGTAAAGCTGGAGTTTTTTGAGACGGTCTGCGTAGGGCATCTGTTTGAGGCCAGTAATCCTCTTTGTGAGGTATTTCTGCAGCCTTTCCAGTTGTTGTTGATGTCTTGTGAGGTACATACCAAAGGGGGCGTTGTACTCTATAATTGGTCTAATGAGTGACGAGTAGAGTGGAACAAGGACCTCTTTTTTCCTGGATGAGAGACCTTTTGTGATGAGGTGTGCCATGTACAAGGATTTCCTGACCACTTTGGCAAGGTGATTATCAAAGGAGAGACTACTGTCCACCTGTGTCCCAAGGTCTCTTATCACACTTTTGGTGTTAAGTAGACTACCACTTAATGTGGTAGCTCATGGGTACAGAGTTTTTATCAAAGGGGATGACAATGCACTTTTTGGCATTGAGCTTGAGGCCATGGCTTTGACACCAGGCATCTGCCTCAGTGAGGCCCTTTTGTAGGATGTCTATATCATTAGGAGTTTCAATTATGGCTCCTAGTTTGCAGTCATCTGCGAACTTTGTTAGCCAAAGACCTTCTGCATTAGCCTCTACTTCAGAAAAGTAGATACCAAACAGGAGAGGACCCAGGACTGAACCCTGTGGTACTCCACTTGTCACTGGTCTGGAGTCAGATTTGGAGTCTGCTACTTTCAAAGTGTGGGTTCTGTCAGTGAGCCAGTTGTCAACCCATCTTGTGACATAGGGATTTATACCTAGTTTAGTGAGTTTATCTATAATTCCAGAGTGGGGGGTGGTGTCAAAAGCCTTGGCGAGATCTAGACAGGCTGTGTGAACCACCTTACCCTCGTCTGCAGCTTTGGTGACTGCTTCAAAGAAGTCAGTCAGGTTTAGGAGACATGATCTGCCTTTTACAAACCCAAACTGGGTGGGGTCCAGAGTTTGGAGATTACCAATGTCTTTGTTTATAAGTTCCATGATGATACGTTCCATGGCCTTGCAGACCAGGCTCATTAGGCTAATGGGGAGGTAGTTCCTGGGGTCTGTGGTGGGTCCCTTTTTTTGGAGTGGGATAACCGTTGATGTGCGCCATTCAGTGGGCACAAAGCCTGAGGTGAGGCTATGATTGAACATGGTGCTTTGGTGGGGTGCCCATTCATTCTGTAGTTCATGTAGAATGCAGCCTGGGATGTTGTCAGGTCCCATGGATGCTGTGTTCTTGGCATTGGAGTGTGTGGTTTTTACCTGTGCAGCCGTGATTACAGGAACTTTGCATTCTTCCAGTATAGAGATGGGCCCTTTAGGGGGTGAGGGGGGTAAAGTTAGCACTGAACCTATCTGCCAGGATGTTGGCAATATCAGTTGGTTCTGTATATTTAGTACCACTGTGCTGTAACTCAGAGCAGATCTGAGTGTTGCCATTGAGAATCTTGACATAGCTATACAATGCTTTGTGGTTGTCTTTAGAATCAGTGGCAATTTTGTTTTCATAACTAGCTTTGGAAGATTTTATGAGGGATCTCAGCTTCGTACTGAGGCTGACCAGGGAGGTCTTCCAGTCATGGGATTTTACTCTTTTTTGCAACAGTTTTTTTCTTCTCTTGTAGAGTTTGTTTATGGCAGGGGACCACCAGATTGGCTTCCTTTTTTTGGAGGATAGCATCTTGGTTCTGTTGGAGATAGCACAATCCATGCACTTGTGTAAGTGCTTATAAAGTGCATTTGTGTAGGATTTAGCAGTTGTACCTCTATTGTCCAGCTGCATGGGTGTCGTGAAGTTTGCCAGCTTTGTCTTAAGAAATGTAAAGTTGGCTTTGGAGAAATTTTTTACGGCGGTTTCCCTAATGGAGGGGTGGGGGCAGGATGTGGATGTCTAGGCTGATTAGATTGTGATCGGATCTGACCAATGAGGAATTGACCTCCGATGTGGAACACTGGTCACCCATATTGGTAATGACCAGGTCTAGGATATTGCTGCCCCTGGTGGGAGTGTGGATAAGTTGATTCAAGGTGTTGGAATTTATGAATTCCAGAAAACGTTGAGTAAAAGAGTTGGTATATGAGTAGTTTTCCCAATAATGGGGTAGTTGAAATCACCCATTATTAGGGTGTTGGATTGTACCCTAATATTTTCCAGTGTATCAAGAAATGAGGAGTGGGAATCCTGGGGCATGGTGGGGATCTGTGGCAAGTTACAATTTGGATTGCAGTCTTTCCCAGAGTTAGTTAAACTTGGATAATCTCAGATGCATTATGCTGAGCAACTAGCCTGGAGGTGTGGATATCCTTAATGAATATGGGCACGCCTCCACTTTTAATGTTTCGGTCCAGGTTAGGTGGCCGAAAGGTGTGGTATGAATTATCACCTGGTAATGCAGGGGTGCTCTCTGGAACCTTAAACCAGGTCTCTGTCACTGCACAGATGTCGATGTTCTCAAATGCTTTAAGTATACTACCCAACCTGCAAAGCTATATTAACCCAGTGCTTTATGGACAAATGTATGCATGCACTTGCTGAGTAGGATTCAAAAGTATAGTATTTTCTCTGCAAACTATTACACAGTGGACAAGCTTCTGGTAGCTATACACACATGCACACATTCACATGCACATAGTCACAAACACATGCACATGTTCTGTTTCCCTTTCACACACACACACACACACACACACACACACACACACACACACACACACACACACACACACACACACACACACAAACCACAGTTACTTTAAGGGTTATCATACAGACAAAGCAGTCCCTTGTACTATCAACTAGTCTCAGTGCATGTATCAGCATACTTTATTTTAGACATATTGTTGTGGATGATTCTACAAAGACTTGGGGAACAATGTAGCAGGACAAATGTCTAACAAACACTGGAAACACTGCTTCTTTGTTTAGAGTTCTCAGATTTTATGAGAAAAAACAGAGAGGTATTTGATTGCATTGCAAGATTACAGTATAATCTAAGAATGAAGGTAAGCGAAGTGTGTGACAAAGTCATGCTATAAAATGATAGGCAAAGGACTGTGTGTTCTGTCAACAGCAGTACTTTGCAGGTCAGGAGAGTGTACCACAGAGATTTTTCTAAATGCAGCAGTGATACAGGTGGCTGAGTATGTATATTACCAAGAAAAGAAAGGAAAATAATGTCCAGATTCCAAATTGACATTAAGCTAAGAAGAGTACACGTTATAAGGATCAGCTGACCATTCTGCAAAACATTTCATTTAGAAATGTGGAAGATGTACTGCTTATTTCAGTCGTCTATGTTTGAAGGTATATTCAAGAGAAAATAGCTGTGATTGAAAAATATTTATAATTCAGAATTATCAATTGGTCTCATTGATATAAACAGATCTGTTCATTCCGCATGTATCAAACAGCTTCAGCCCTGTATCTGATTGGAACTAAACTACAATATCAGGTGACAGCATGTCACCAAGAACCATGGCAGAAGAATCACCTGATAAGACAACCACAGCTTACCATTTTCCTTTCAGTGAATGCTAGGCCTTACAGCCCAATACAACCCCAGCAATGCTACTTTAATAAAGGGTGTCTTTCACAGAATAAGCCATTAGAAAAGTGTTACAGTCTGCATCTCACAAGGGCATATAGTGATTTCACTATGCTATTAAAAAAATAAAGTGCATATATTTTCACAAAAAATTAAGGGGCTGTGGCAGTCAGTAAGCATTTATTTGGGTGGCACTGGATGATTAACTTGAGTCTTGAAGTTCTTGATAGAAGTAGAAAGAAGATATATTTAATTTGAAGATTTTATTTTGTCTGATCTCCGATCAAAGTTAAGATCTCTGCGGTATGACAAAAACAAAGTACTGTCTGCTGCTACAGTGCTACTGACTGTTTCTCACTCATGTTTTCCCAGTAAACAAAGTGTGGGAAGAGAGCGAGAACCAATCAGTAGCCACCCAGTCATTTATGTCACCTACGTGACTGTGGACGTGGCAGTCTGATCTCCTTCCAGTTTACTGCAGTTACAAACTGCATAAACTTCTGGGCATCACACACTGATGCCATCTCTCCTTAATCCGGACTACATTTACAGCAGTCCAGATTTAGTATTTATAGAAACTATTTCTTTTTTAATCCAGAACTCGCCAAGCATGTGCAGTTCGAGTTTCAGGACTAACAGTGAGTCAGTCGGACTCATAGCTAAAGTAGAATACAAAAATAAATATTTCATTTTATTTTTTTAAATGTTCAACTTCTTTCCTTTTCTTTCCACAGCTGGGGGAGCTGCAGTCCTGCAGTCCGATGGCACGAGCCACCACTGGTCTGCATCCAAAATCCCAGTCTCTCCTTGTTTCTTGAAATTCCCCCTTGTCATAATCGCTTTCCACTTTGAATAATAGGTTTCTGCTTGTGCTATATATATATATATAGGAGCCTTAACTGTGTAGCTCTGAAAACTCCTTCAAATTGGACAATCCCAAACTGCCTTGTTAATTGGAAGAATCAGCTTGTTCCACTTGACTCTTGCCATCTTCCCCTCCCAGATAAAATCCTTCAGCTCTTTATTAATTGGTATCCACAACTTCTCCTCTAGTTGATAACAATATGCCTGATGTGTATATAAAAATAAAGGGACTGCTATCCATATCCATATAACAGAGCTTCCAATTTCTCAGTTTTTATATTATCTTTTGTTTAGTCTTTTCCCACATATCCTTACCTGCCACAACAGAATCATTTTAATCCATACTCCTAAGTACTTAATTTTATCACGTCTCCATAAATATTAAGTTTTCTGAACCAGTTTGTGTATGGGTACCTAATTTGCAGCTATTGCCTTTGTTTTAGCTTCATTAATTTTGTATCCAAAAAGATTTGAAACTGCCTCAAAATGTTGCACAGCACTGAAATGTCCTTTTCTGGTTTTATTAGGTATAAAATGATATCATATGCAAACAGAGCCAGCTTTTCTTGACTACCATACCAGTTATATCCTTGAATTTCCGAGTCTCTTATTTTCTTTGCCAGTGGTTCTAAATATAGTTCTAAATATAGTGCAAATAACACAGGGGAAAGAGGACACCCCTGCCTGGTTCCTCTGCTCAAACAGAAATTATCAGAGAGGAACCCACCCACCTCTGATCCCTCATATATCCTTGTAATTAACTTTATAATTCTATCAGTGAATGCAAATGCTTCCATTGACCCACTCACAAACTCCCAGCTTATTCTGTCAGATGCTTTCTCTGTATCAAGACCCACCAACAACAGTGGTATTTTCTTACATTCAGCTTCTCTCTGGATCATCATTCATCACTGTTCTGTTAATGTTGTCAAATGTTTGCCTCCCTTCCACAAAATCACATTGATCCATGTCTGTCAGTTTGGGCATCAACGTTGCCATTCTTTTATCCATTATAGACATAAACACTTTATAATCATGGCTTAGGATTGAGATGGGCCTGTATGAAACTGGATCTGATGGGTCTTTACCCTCTTTAGGTATTGCAGCCGCCACCACTTTTTTCTAGGATGTTGGTGCTTCTCTTCCTTTTAAAATACTGTTAAAAAACTTTCCAGATCTTTATCAGTATTTTTCCCTCCTAGCTTTCAAATTTCCACAGGATTACCATCTATTCATTGAGACTTTTCTGTGGATTGGCTATCACTATTTTTATCTCATCTCCTCTTATCCTAACTGTTAGTAATTGAGCCTCATCTACCTCTAAGCTTGGCATATTTAATTCTTCTACAAACATTTCCATTTATACCTTTTCTTGATTTCCATATTTCTCTGCTTTATACAGACTTTCATAAAATTTCTGAAATATTTCTAGTACCTCTATAGGATCTCTTGTTATTTTCTTTATTATAGGCTCCCTAAGCTTCGCAACAACCATTTTTACTTATTGTTGCCCGAGTCATTGCACAAAAAGTGTTTGTTCTCTGGCATTATTAAAAAAAACAGTTGCTTAAATAGCAATCTTTCTAAACCCATGCATATTATCGAGGTAATTCCTTATTTTCTGCTTAGCATTCTGCAATAGCTCCTCTTTTTGTTCTGAGATTCCCCCTATTCTGCAATACTTTAACATTTGTCAGTCCCTCTAAATAACTCTTGTTGCTTCTTAACCAAATATCTTTCTTTTATTTCCACCCCATTTTAAACTCTACTTTAATTTTATCCCACTCCTTATTTATATTTTCAGAAGAAATTTTTGTCTTTTCTAATAACTCTCAAATAATTTCCACTATCCATTCTTTGAATTCCTCTCTTTTCAACAGATAGGTGGGAAAGTGCCAGTGTCTCATTTTTGTTTCATTACCCTGTGTTTTTATTTTAGTTATTAGTGTATGATGTGAAATAGTTATTGGATGCATATCAAAACTGTGGGGAATAATATATAAATTCACTATGAAATCCTACTACTGAATTCACATCTTCAGTACCAAATATTTTCAAAAATTTCTTCAAAAATCTACCCTCCTTTGTTATATTTTTCCTTCTGGGCCCACCAGACACATCTTCCCTGCTGCAAATCAGATTACAGTCCCCACCTATAAATAATATGCCCTGCTGAAAACTGATTATTTCTCCCAGAATTTTTTAAGCTCCTTTATAGCAGTTTTAGGTGGAATATAAACACATGCCAGTGTAGTCCTCCTCCCTTGCCAGTAGCCACTTAGTACTACACATCTACCATTATTATCTTTTTATCCTTTTCTATCACTATCAGAGCTCCTCTTTCAATTAATATAAACACTATTCTTTTTATTTATCTCAGTTATTCTGCTAAATAACTGTTCTGAAAACCTTTCTTTATCAAATTCACATGTTCAGTTCTTTTCAAATGTATCTCCTGTAGCATAGCTATTTGCACTCTACATGTTTTAAATATAGTTACTTCTCTTTGTTTTTGTATATATCTACAAGACTATTAACATTTAAAGATAGCATTGAAAAGGTCATTATGCTGAAATGTTATTATTCCCACCTTTTATTTCTGGCAGCATTTTTTAATTATCTAGTTCCTGCTTTTGCATTATATGCACACACTAATGTTTGGCAGGTTGTCCTTTTATTCAGTTGTTTCTTGTCATACCCATTTCAGCCTATGTCACATCTTACAAAATTGTTTGCTTTATTGAAAGCTGTAAAACAAAAAAAATACACCCCCCAATACACCCAAAACCTATTAAATTAATATTAACACACAAAACTATGTACATCTTCAAATATCAGAGTTTTACCTTCCTAATAGGAGCAATTGTCCCAAACTGACCACCACAGTCACAGACTTGGGTTAACCTAAAAGGAAGGTTTTTCCATGCTAAGACGCATCATACAGCCTGTGCTTCTACTAAGTGCTGTCTGGTGTTGTCTTATCATTATTGCTCTCCCAGAATGGCAAAACACTTAAATGCTTTCAGAAAACATCATCTCATAGTCATTGAAAGAAAGTAATTAAAGAAAGAAGTATGCTCTTTATTAGATTGTCTTCCTGGAGATAATTCTCAGATACTGGAATCAGATTAGATTGCATTGAAAAAGAACTGTGCAAACCGGATCCAAACAAAGCACAGGGAGAAGATGGAATTAGTAATAATGACCTGAGAACACTTCAGCAAGAACTTACAGTACCATTATATTTATTATTTACTAGGTCATATAAATATGGGGAGATTCCTCAAGATTGGAAACATGCACTTATTAAGCTGGCCTTTAAGGGAAAGGAGAGCAGGACAAACCCAGAGATATTTAGACCCTTAAGTCTACTTTCATGTTGTGGAAAATTAGAGGAGAAGGCAATATTGGATGTTATTGTCAGAATTGTATAGAGTGGGACTTGACACCAAATATCAGCATGCATATGTTGAAAGCAGAGCTTTTACCACCTATAACATGATGTTCTACAACAATATAATAACAGCTATGAATGAAAAATTGTGCTGTGATATAATTTATGTAGATTTAACTAAACTCTAAACAATTCCCCAAAAGCCAGTGAAGAAATAATCTCAGATGCTGATAATAAACTAAGCACTTTCACCTTTTATTTTATACTAGAACTTCCTCAAAGTTAAAAACCAACATTCAGGCCAAGTTTTATATAGATTTAACTTCAGCATTTGACAGAGTCATACACAAAACACTGATCAATAAATTAGAAAACTAGGTATCAATGTACTGTTGATAAGTTGTGTGATGTCCCCATGCTGGGCCAATAATCAAGGAGCCTGAATCCTCACCACTGTCAGTGGAGAATGTTGTTCACTTGGAATACAGATAGATACACTCAATATTTCCAGGTGCAGACCTCTCTGCATCAAGCACAATTTCCTTTAAGAGTATACAGGGAACACACTCAGCTCAGGGTGTGGGTGTCTTTGTTTGTCTCTCCCCAGCTCTCCAATAAGGCTCCCCACTGGCACTGTGAACCAGCACTTCATGTCCCTGCCCAAAGTAGCTGACAGGGACACACTCTGATTTAGTTTTCACACACACACACACACACACACACCTGGGAAAGTTGAAAGGATGGCCAGATTACCCATTCTACCAACTTTGTCCAGACTATAAGGTAGATTCACTGCCACCAGTCAGTTATTATAAAGCTCTTAAAAAGGGTATCCAATTATGCTGAGTGAAAGTAATATTAATACAAATGGTAATGTTGACCAAACAGCAAGGCTTTCAGGAGTGGCCAGAGTTATCATCAAATAAATATGTCCAAATACCTTCAAAGTTTAAATATTTTCTGAAAAAGACCAGCCACAATGAAAAGTTTAAATATATTTAATAATAAAAAAACAAGACAATACTATATATCTATTTACAGTAAACATCAGAGTTTCAGTCACAGGGAATATTAAAAATAGCACTGATGGAAAGTTTCATAAAGTTATAGAATAACAGTATTTAGCTAGTCTCGCAATCTATTCCTGACTGACTAAAAAAATACTGTTGCTACTTACTGAATAGAGCAAGGCAAGATGGGTGAGTGGTCATTGTTGTCAGATCCAGGACAGAATACAGAATGCTGCTGAGACTTCATTCTCCTCTAATATTAAAACATTATTTCTGTACAGAGTGATGTCACATACATGGGGTCATCTGACTCTGTTTTCTGCACTATCCCCCTTCTGCCAGGATTTAGCACCTATGTGCTACAATACACACAAATAGAGCTTTGCCCAGATATGGTACAGCTGCAGGACGTCAAAAAAACATATACAGGAGCTGCAACCTATTCTCTAGCACAGACATTGCATCTCTGGGTCCCTTCAAAACTGTGAGATAACATCTTTATGGCTTAAGTCAATTTAATTTCAAGAATATTTTGCAAAGTCAGGGGGATTAAGATTAACCTCCTCACTTCCAGTATATGCTGTTACAATGTATACATTTAAACAGTTACAATAATGCATGTACATCTCTTTTCTTTACAGCAGGGCATACTAATGAAATATTTTAACACAATCAAACCTCACAAATACAGTTTTAGCACAAGCCTCTGGACAAATCAGTTTGATATACAAATGGCATATACTTTTTACAACATTCCAGCTAGCTGTACTGGCATGTGTTACAAATCCACTGCCTTATTCTGCTGGCATGGCTGGTGGTACCTCCTATCATTACAAGATGGATAGCTGCATGGCTTATAAAAAGGACATGACAAATATCCTATAGCAATTGGACCAGTAAAATTCTTGGTTAGAGTCAGGGTGTCCCACAGGGCTCTGTCCTAGGACCTTACTTGTTTAGATTGTATCTTTCAAACTTAACATTTTCATCTGAGGTGTTCTACAGTCTAGATGCATATTACTTGAATTGGGTAAACAGATTACATGTATTACAGATAAGGCATGTCTGCAAAAGAACATGACTAAATTGACCATTTGGGCATAGGAGAATAATATCTGGATAAATACATCAACAACTAAGCATATGAGATTTGGGAGACATAAATTGAAAGATAAATATTTAATACAGCACACAGTGATTGAAACTGTAGATTTGTTTAAGACCTGGGTATATGGTTTATCCAGCTTTTAGTTTTTTTAATCATATCTATCAACCAATTGGTTAACGATAGTTATAGAACTATAGGTTGTATAGAAAAGATTTATAAAGTCTAGGAAATCAGAAAAGATAAAGTCATTGTTTGTTAGCTACATTAGACCCAAACTTGAGTATGGAATAACAATATGAAAACCTTATTAAAAACAAGCATAAGGAAATTACAAAGAGTACAGTGGAAATATATCAAGGACATCCATGGCTGTGGAAATTTAAGTTATTATGAAAGACTAAAAAAATCTGAACTTGTACAGTGTCTTTTTTAGGCATCTAAGAGGAGACCTTATTCAGGTATATAGGGCATTTAGAGATAACGACCTCTGCAAATGTTTGGGGTTATCAAAAAATAGTAGAGACGTGTCAGACAACCTGTGTAGAAGAGTCTGTAGGAATGAGAAATGTACTAATTGGTTCTCTAAGAGAGCAGCTGATGCATGGAACAGACTACCAAATTACATTAAAACAAGTACTAGTTTAGATATTTTTAAGAAAAGCCTGGACACTTATTATGGGAACAAGTGTTTTGGTATATTGGCAAGATAGAAGGGCATTAATGCCCATGCTTGAAAAATTTGTATATATGTATGCATTTATGGAGACATGGGAATGACATACAGAGTTGCTTCTACAAGTATTTATTTATTTGCTAGCGGAGAGCATTATTATGTTCAGTGTTCTTTTTTTTTAGTTATTTGCTTTCTCTTAAAATTTGTTACTAGATAAAGCCAAGAGCCTTGATCCACTCATTCCCCTATGCAAGAATGAAAAAAAGGACATCAGTTTTTCTTGTATCATACTCTTTTGATCAGACCGTTCTACTTTTTTCTTTTTACATTGCAGTTCATACACTTCTTAAAACTTAACAAAAAGAAAGAGAAAAGAAGGAAAAAACAGGGGCACCTGTTTACTTTAGTATCCCCATTACACTTGAAAATAACCAAGAAAACTGTACTTCATATCATGCAAATATCATGCACTATACAAATATTATTGTTAAAAACAAAAGTTTGTTTTACTTACAATTATCTCTTTCCTTCCACTTCCCCTCTTATAAGTGTTCCTCCAAACATTAATGACATGAGGTAGGGCAAATGCTGTAGAGTCCCCTACAAGTTTAACAAAGTTAAAAAAAGTACAATATTTCCATGTTTTCTTGTCCCATCATGTTTTACAAATATAATTAATACTTTATAATTATACATTTGTCAATTTCTGAGTTTCTGGTTTTATTCCTGTTTATCTCCATTTCTCAAATTCAGTATCTGCTTCCATTCCAATGTACTCTTGGTTCTTCTAGTCAACTCTTGTGCTTTTTTGTCTCAAGCATTTTCTGTTGAAACACTGGAAACAGTTTCACTGGCACAGTCTCTCTGTGGTCTTTATTACCAGAAGAACAAGAAGAAGAATATCCTTCTGTTTCACAACTCATTTTTTGTTGGACAAACTTTTGTATTTCCTTCTCACCAAGTTCTGCATCAAAAAATTATTTTCTCTCTCCAGGAAAGAATATTTTTAGATAGCTGGATACAGCAGTTTGAATCTCACACCTGCTTTCTCGACATTCCCTGAGTAGTGGAATAAAGTTATTCCTCTTCTGCCTGGTGTACAGTGAATAATCATTTTCCACAAACACTCTACTGTCTCCCACTTTTATTACTTTGGCCTTCTGCCAACGTTTTGTCAGAATCAACTCCTTCTGCTGGTAGAATTGCATCCTTGCTATTAAAGGTTTAGGTTGCTTTCTCATGGCCAAGTTTGGAGCATATGCAAGATTTACTCTTTCAGTTAACAACCCCTGCTGTGGAATACCAGACCAGTTGCTTATTTGTGCTTTCATAAAATTAATACGGTCTGTTCCTACCAGTTTCTCTGGTACAGCAGAAAATCTCAGGTTTTCCATGTTTGCTCTGCTAATTCTATTATTTTTGAAGCATCTCTTCTTGAGCAGTCTCATATTCAACCAGCCTTTTCTTCATTTCAACCTCCATTTTTTTTCAGTTTTATCACCTCATCTGAATATCCATTTAAAGCTTCTTCCATTTTATCCAGCCCTTTGATATTTGAGTTGATATACTCCATCAGTGATTTGTTTATTTTAATCAGCTTTGAGTACATTTTGCTTATTTTTTTATTCTAGGTTACTTGAAGTCATGCCTTGCACCAAAGCTAGAGATTGTACAGCTTTTTGTTGAACAGCTGCAGAATTCTTCCCAGTTAGTGTTTTTTCCTCACCTTTTGTGGTTGATTTTCTTTCGGTTCTCTGAAATTTTTTGCTGGCATCCAGGCAGTGTACTTACTAGCCAGTTCCTGAAATTTACCCCCTCCCTCCCAAAAAAGGTTCACTGGCTTTGACTTCTGAGTTTTTGTTTTCACACTGGGAGAGTTGAAATTAAGCTGTTACTCAGTGTACAGTCATCTTAGAATTCCACCTCTAAGTCATATATTATTACTGTAAATTAAAGCATTCACACTAATACAAGTACATAAGAGCTTTTATTTGAAAGTGTCCACTGAATAAGGACCCTTACCCATCTGAAGATACCTGCTCAGCAAAATACTGTAAAGTATGGACTGAAGAAATACATGGCTTGGCATTGACGTGTGAAGATCGTTTCCTTTACTGTGCAGAAACGGTTATTAGCAGAGGCACATACCATAATAAATATAATCTGGCTAATCACATCCTCACTTTTTCTGGTGAACTTCCCTATTTCTCATTAACACAAACTATCTTCTCCCTCTACCCAATCGTCCTCTTCTTCCACTTCATTCTGTACCCCTGTGGTGTGCTCTAACTCTACTCTTTCTTCACTCTCATACTTATTGACCTGAATAACTCTTTTGAGTTGTTTCATATTACAATAGACTTCCTATAATCTAAATCTTCTCGTACCCATGACTTTATAGCCTAAAAAGTTTCCCAAACCTAAATATTTAACCAAACCAAGTATTAGGAAAAATGTAATTCATAAAATGTGTATAACCTACTCAAATTAATGTATAATCTTCTCCTGTGCAACTATCTCATGGAACTCATTCCATAACACTGGATATGCAATGCTTTTTTTCATTTAGTGTAACTGTCAAATAATTGTATGATCCTCTCCTGTGCATCCATCTCTTGTAACTCAATACATACTTATGGAGATGTAATGATTTATTTTTGTGTAACTGTGGAGCTTATCTCCCCAGGCTTCTGTGAAAAGGGGCACTTTGTGGCCCAGTTGGACATTTCCCAGTAAATAAATGTTAAATAAACAAACAAGCAAATAAATAAATAGCCTAAATTAAGGCTGCCATTCTGAAATACTTACTGCATGTGAGACTATCTCAGATCTGTTGCCATAAATGGTCTACCAAGTTTATAGACCTACTATTTATGCATTTGGGAGACTGCAGGCAAATAGTATTAATTAGGAACTCCATGAAGAGACATATTCTAGCTACTGTTTGGCAGCTAGATACTTTACATTATAGGTCTAGCACTGTTGCATTGCACACTAACCTTATACGTCACAAAACGTTGCTTCAAACTGGGCAGATGACAGGGATATGCTGAATACTGATTTGACATGGCTGTCTTTGATATCACAGCCAGAGGCAGATTGATTAAAGAGATAAATATAATATTCATCGTTGGCAAATTATTTATTATTTGTGGTGTAAGGCAGAACAACATGCATGTTACATAGGACTATGGAAAGGATAATTACGGAATTAATAAATAAGGACATAGGTCACCTACAAACATTTGACCCAAGACAGTTCAGATTCATCAAAGGCCAATCCTGCCTGTTTAATCTGGTTGACTTTGTCAAGAAGTTTAGACTTCACAAAAGCTTTCTATATCATCTCATACTTGAGTACAACAGATAAACTCTCCCAGCTATAAGTAAATCCTTAAGTGATTCATTGGATAGCAAATTGGCTCACAAATAAAACACAGGAAATTAGGGTGGATGGATCTACCTCCTCCAAAAGACCTGTCACTATACCCTAGATGTACCCCAGAGTTCAGTCCTTGGGCCACTCCTCTTTGGTATTTACTTTTTTGGAGGTCAAAAGCAATGTTAAGGGCTTATGGCTGACCAGGTTTGCAGATGACTATAAACTTGATACCATCATAAACTCCTCTGAGTACACCAAAATCCTCCAAGAGTGCCTTTCCCAAACAAATAGGTGGTGTCAAAGCCATGGACTAAAACTAAATTCTAAGAAACATGTAATCATATCTCTCGGTAAGCATAACTTCCCTTGTAAATATCACATTGGCAACACATCCCTTAAAAATGATCCCATAGTTGGGGATCTGGGAACCTATGTTGACAAGAAACTTTCCTTTGATCACCACATATCCACTATTGCTAGAAAGTCCTTTTTCATTATACAGCTTTTATCAAAACATATGGCATCCAGGTCTACTCCACTGTATTTGGCTCTCTTCATACTGAACATTGAATATAATATGTCATTTAATATGTATCTGTCCAAATACGTGCCACACCTGAAGTAACCACAATGCTTTCTCACTAAAAAAAAAAAAATCAACAGCCGAAAACACAAAAATAATGCAGACCATGTCAAAGTCTTATCCCCCTTCTCGATATCAAACAGGTACTAAGAGGCAACCTCTGCCTCATATATAGATCCTCAACAGATCCTGTCCTGTCAGACCTAATATTCATTCACAAGTCCAATGATAGTATGAACACATGTTCAAGTGGCCTCAGTAGATCTCATTCTCTTTTACAACATAGATAGAGCATTTTGGACTGATTGGTATGTATCACGGAGAATACCTCTTCTATGGAGCCATCTTGCACTCCACATAAAGCAAAGTACTTCTCTTATTCTATTCAAATGTAATTTGGGCAAATATATGGAAAACTGAAAATTCAGTCTGGTTTAACACCCATGTCTGTCATGGATAAAGGTAACAAGTAAAGGTTCCAACATATCCGTGTGGTGCCCATCTCTGTGTTATTTGTGCTCAAAATGTAAGGACTAACAACTACAATGGGAATGAAAGGCTAGGCATCTTAAGATCCTCACAGATCACTAGCCTAGTAAGGACTTGTAAACCTAAGAACCTACACGCATAAGCAGACTTTCTAATATAAAATTATAGTTGTACAAACAAATCACCCATGCACCCCAAGTGTGGCAGTGCTGTACCCCCTCACACCCCACTATATCAATATACAAACTTTGCAGTTTTCACCAAAACAATTATACCCTATACTCTGAGGCTTTGCAACCACAGAGATACAGTATTTAGTTACAGCTGGCTCCAGAGAAGCCCTTGAACAAATAGTTATTTAATTGATTATTTCAGTTTTAACATTTTATCCTTAATACTGATGCAACAGACCTTACGAGATAAGTTTCTGTTAATATTTACTTCAGTACCAGGGCACATGTAATTTGCATGCTTCGTATCACTTTACAGTAGAATTGTATTTTAAATGTCTTGTTAAGGTTTATAAATAATAAAACAGTGATATCATGTTTACATGTGACAGCTAGTAAACCTCTTTTCTGCACTAAAAGTACCACTACGCTATTTAACAAAAAGTATGAGCAGCTTCACTAGCTTGTTAAGGAACATTTCTAGGAAAATGTGTCAGCAGTTCAGAAGCATGCACTTCACACTTCTCTTTTATTAGCAATGTTAAGTGAATATGTAATTCATGTGAACACTTAACTATTCAACATTTCTGATGTGAGAAGTCCCAGTGATTACATTACACCCATTTCCTAATCTTTGCTTACTGTTTCAAATGTTGTCAGTTGCTTATTCAGAAATATAGCAGATACCCAACAAAGAGGCTTCAACGCAAATCCATCTGGAACTTTTCTATTCCACATCTTAGATTAGCATTCATAACTATGAGCTGATACTTTTATTCATATACAGCACAAATGTCTAAACAGAGTTTACAATTATTCTTCACCCTCTAGCTTGTACCCAGTGAATGTTAAAATAAAATGTTTAGTATGATATTTATATTAAGCGGAACTGCCAATACTAACACTTGAAGTAGATATGGTGACCATTATCTACAGACTCATTCTGGTTTATAAATAGATGTGGTGACCATTATCTGCAGATTTAGCCTGGTTTATAAGTAGACATGGTGACCATTATCTGCAGATTTATCCTGGTTTATAAGTAGACATGGTGACCATTATCTACAGACTTATCCTGGTTTATAAATAGATGTGGTGACCATTATCTGCAGATTTATCCTGGTTTATAAGTAGACACAGTGACAATTATCTGCAGATTTATCCTGGTTTATAAGTAGCCATGGTGACCATTATCTGCATATTTATCCTGGTTTATAAGTTGATGTGTCAACCATTATCTGCAGATTCAGCCTGGTTTATAAATAAATGTGGTGTCCATTATCTGCAGATTCAGCCTGGTTTATAAATAAATGTGGTGTCCATTATCTGCAGATTTATCCTGGTTTATAAATAGATGTGATGACCATTACTAGCAGATTTATCCTGGTTTATAAGCAGACATGGTGACCATTATCTGCATATTTATCCTGGTTTATAAGTTGATATGGTCACCATTATCTGCAGATTCAGCCTGGTTTATAAATAGATGTGCGACCATTATCTGCAGATTCAGCCTGGTTTATAAATAGATGTGGTGACCATCATCTACAGACTCATCCTGGTTTATAAATAGATGTGGTGACCATTATCTGCAGATTTATCTGCGTTTATTAGTAGATGTGGTGACCATTATCTACAGACTCATCCTGGTTTATAAATAAATGTGGTGACCATTATCTGCATATTTATCCTGGTTTATAAGTAGACACGATGACCATTATCTGCAGATTTATCCTGGTTTATAAGTAGACATGGTGACTATTATCTACAGACTCATCCTGGTTTATAAACAGATGTGATGACCATTATCTGCAGATTTATCCTGGTTTATAAGTAGATATGGTGACCATTATCTGCATATTTATCCTGGTTTATAAGCTGATGTGTCAACCATTATCTGCAGATTCAGCCTAGTTTATAAACAGATGTGGTGACCATTATCTGCAGATTTATCCTGGTTTATAAGTAGACATGGTGACCATTATCTGCATATTTATCCTGGCTTATAAGTAGACATGGTGACCATTATCTGCATATTTATCCTGGTTTATAAGCTGATGTGGTGACCATTATCTGCAGATTCAGCCTGGTTTATAAATAGATGTGTCGACCATTATCTGCAGATTCAGCCTGGTTTATAAATAGATGTGATGACCATTATCTGGGTATTTATCCTGGTTTATAAGTAGACACAGTGTTCGTTCGTTGAAGTTGTGCATTAGGCCTGGCAAGCCAGCATGTAAAAATCTACTGCCAATCATAAGCGGACCGGAGTTCCACTGTGGCAACCCCTAACCGGGAAAAGCCAAAAGTCAGTTTATAAGTAGACACAGTGACTATTATCTGCAGATTTATCCTGGTTTATAAATAGATGTGGTGACCATTATCTACAGATTCATCCTGGTTTATAAATAGATGTGATGACCATCATCTACAGACTCATCCTGGTTTATAAATAGATGTGGTGACCATTATCTGCAGATTTATCCTCGTTTATTAGTAGATGTGGTGACCATTATCTACAGACTCATCCTGGTTTATAAATAAATGTGGTGACCATTATCTGCAGATTTATCCTGGTTTATAAGTAGACACGATGACCATTATCTGCAGATTTATCCTGGTTTATAAGTAGACATGGTGACTATTATCTACAGACTCATCCTGGTTTATAAACAGATGTGGTGACCATTATCTGCAGATTTATCCTGGTTTATAAGTAGATATGGTGACCATTATCTGCATATTTATCCTGGTTTATAAGCTGATGTGTCAACCATTATCTTCAGATTCAGCCTAGTTTATAAATAGATGTGGTGACCATTATCTGAAGATTTATCCTGGTTTATAAGCAGACATAGTGACCATTATCTGCATATTTATCCTGGTTTATAAGCTGATGTGGTGACCATTATCTGCAGATTCAGCCTGGTTTATAAATAGATGTGTTGACTATTATCTGCAGATTCAGCCTGGTTTATAAATAGATGTGATGACCATTATCTGGGTATTTATCCTGGTTTATAAGTAGACACAGTGTTCTTTCGTTGAAGTTGTGCATTAGGCCCGGCAAGCCAGCACGTAAAAATCTACTGCCAATCATAAGCGGACTGGAGTTCCACTGTGGCAACCCCTAACTGGGAAAAGCCGAAAGACAGTTTTATAAGTAGACACAGTGACCATTATCTGCAGATTTATCCTGGTTTATAAATAGATGTGGTGACCATTATCTACCGATTTATCCTGGATTATAAATAGATGTGGTGACCATCATCTACAGACTCATCCTGGTTTATAAATAGATGTGGTGACCATTATCTGCAGATTTATCCTGGTTTATAAGTAGACATGGTTACCATTATCTGCATATTTATCCTGGTTTATGTTGATGTGTTGACCATTATCTGCAGATTCAGCCTGGTTTATAAATAGATGTGGTGACCATTATCTGCAGATTTATCCTGGTTTATAAATAGATGTGGTGACCATTATCTGCAGATTTATCCTGGTTTATAAGTAGACATGGTGACCATTATCTGCAGATTTATCCTGGTTTATATGTTGATGTGGTGACCATTATCTGCAGATTCAGCCTGCTTTATAAATAGATGTGTTGACCATTATCTGCAGATTCAGCCTGGTTTATAAACAGATGTGGTGACCATTATCTGTGGATTTATCCTGGTTTATTAGTAGATGTGGTCACTATTATCTGCAGATTTATCCTGGTTAATAAGTAGATGCGGTGACCATTATCTGCAGATTTATCTGGATTTATAAGTACACATGGTGACCATTATCTGCAGATTTATCCTGGTTTATAAATAGATATTGTGACTATTATTTGGACATTTATCCTGGTTTATAAATAGACATGGTGACCATTATCTGAAGATTTATCCTAGTTTATAAGTAGACATGGTGACCATTATCTGAAGATTTATCCTGGTTTATTAGTAGATGTGGTGACCATTATCTGCAGATTTATCCTGGTTTAAAAGTAGATGTGGTGACCATTATCTACAGATTTATCCTGATTTATAAGTAAACATAGTGACCATTATCTGCAGATTTATCCTGGTTTATCAGTAGACATGGTGACCATTATCTGAAGATACATCTTGGTTTATAAGTAGACATGATGACCATTATTTGAAGATACATCTTATTTTATAAGTAGACATGGTGACTGTTATCTGCAGATTTGTCATGGTTTATAAATAGATGTGGTGTCCATTATCTGCATATTTACCCTGATATATAAGTAGACATGGTGACCATTATCTGCATATTTATCCCGGTTTATGTGGTGACCATTAACTGAAGATTCATTTTGGTTTATAAGTAGATGTGGTGACCATTATGATTATCTGCAGATTAATCTTACTTTATTTGTCGACTATTATTTTAACCTTTAGTGATGAAGCAAGAAGTTTGCTTTCAAAGGATGAACAGTTGAATGAATGTTATGTATTGTATGCTTAGCTGACACATTGGTTTACCTCTCTACTGCCTGGTCACAATGCTAAAGTACACTTCATATATTTGGTTGACCAGGTTAGTTCCATTAACCCTGTGCCTTATTTTCTGTGGCGAGAGAAACTCAAAGTGATACTTCAATGAAAAAATGAAGCAACAGTAAGACTAACCAAATAGTGACATGTCAAAACACTATCTAGTAAATACAGGCTATAATCTCACCCATGGCAAACAAATAAATTCTGTGGGAGAAAATACTGCCAGAGAGCTACCCATGGTTCTAGCTGTGCTCCAGATGTCAGAAACAGTCCATGATTTAAAAAGCAGGTGCAAGATCATCACTCAAAAAAACTTTAAGAAGAACCGACAAAGGCAGTAAAAAGCATGAGGAAAGTTATTATCCTGAAATGATAATGTGCCAAAAACAATACATGTCATTGCTTTTATTGAAAGAACATGTTTGCATAATGATGTAAGTAGTAGGTCTCAGAAGTGCATTAACTTTTTAAGATGTAGGATGTGTTGTATTATTGGATTAGTCTTTAAATCTCAGTTGGAACCTGTGATAAAGCTACATGTACCATTTTACTTCACTGCAGTTATTGTGATCTTTCATATAATACAAAATCTTATATTTTGTGCTTACCTCTTCTGAAATGGAGTGCAGCTGGAAAAATAATGATGAGAACCACAATGCAGGAAATGATTACAAGTAGATATTTTGTATCCAGTTTCTGGCCCTCAGTGTGTTCTAAATGGAAAAGAAAATCATAAATATGGTGGAAAGTAAAGTCTATTATTTATGCAACTATTTATAAAATGACAATATATATGTAGAAAAATGAGCCTAATATAAGCCACCAAATGTGTTGCTATACACACACACACACACATTTATTTTTTTAAACAATTAGTATAAACTTTGATTATACTAATAAGCACTCCCAGAGATTTTGAAAGGCTTACTGAGATGTGAAAGCCTTATCTCTGAGGGTTTTCATTTTTTTAATTTCTCCAAATCTTTTGGGTTTTTAATTCCATGATGGGAATGGACCCCATTCCTAAGTTAAAGTATGATTAAAGTTCATGAAATTAGTATTATTTCAATCTTTGATGTCAGCCAGGAGTGCTCTTCGCAGCACCCGCAATGTGCCCAGTAATGGCTCCTTCTGCAATTCGTATGGAGTTACATGTATTGGTAACATATCTAAATACGATTTTAGATTCTTTTTTATAAGACCCATTGCCCCTTTGTGTCTCTCTGAACACAAGACACTGTAATCACTGGGTGTGGTAATTTCAATGATCAGTGCTACTTTTGTCTTCTTTTCATGGACCACTGTATCCAGTTTTCTAGCATCTATCTTTTGAACTGTTGGTAATGGATGATCCCATGTGATGTAAACTTCATCATTTTCTATGATGCTTTGTGGCTGTTGTTTCCAGTGTTTTTCAGTCACTTCAGTACCATAATGGTTGCACAATCTCCAGTGCAACAATCTTGCCAAATTATTATGCCTTTCAGTATACAGTCCTTCTGCCATTAGTTGTCACAACCAGCAACGAGGTATGTGACTGTTTCCAATTCAGTTTTACAAACCTTCATTTGTCTGTTTCTTTCACATGTTCAATGGACTTTGTAAACCAAATGTGTATGAAACTCATTATTTTGGCCCGCCAATATTAACCTTTCATTTCTTGGTTTGAATTCTCCTCTCCTTAACCATTCCTGAATTTGCTCTTGATCAACATGAGGTTCTTCTGGAAGTTTTCTATACTTGCAACTATATTTATGCATTTTCCACATTTCTTGCTTTCTCATCTGGTCCTTCACCTTATATACTTTATTTTGTTTTTTGGCACATTCATTTGCTGCCTGATTTTTATCTACTTCTGGTATGATTTTTTCCTGCTTGATGCCTATATGCTTTTGCTAGAATAAGCAGAGAAATCATCTTAGATTTAGTCTCATGTTTCAAAATTGTCACTATGTTTGGGTCTTGTGAGGTCAGCAGATATGTGTGGAGTCCCACTATGGCAGATCTATACATGTAATCAGTTTCAATGAGGCCCATCCCTCCTTTGGAATGGGGAATATATAATCTTGGTATGCACTGATTTTTATAAATCAGGCCGTGGTGGTGCAGCGGTTAGCATTGTCACCTCACAGCAAGAGGTTCTCCCATTCGATTCTTGGCTGGAGCACCATCTGTATGGAGTCTGCATATCCTCCCTGCAGTCGAGTGATGTAGGTGCATGCATGAATAGGTGTGCCTTCCGTGAAGGTTGGGCATTGGGCTGGCAACTTGGCACCATAAAAATCTACTGCCAATCATAAGTGGACTGGCGTTCTGCTGTGGCAACCCCTAACTGAGAAAAGCCAAAAGACAAAGATTTGGTGAGCATGAAGCATCCTTCTTGTTTTCCTGTCTAATCTATCCAACATGTTTTGGGGCCAGTCAGTCACTCTAACACTGTAAGTTAGGACAGGAAGAGCAAATTGGTTTATAGCTTGGATTTTGTTCCTAGATGTCAACACTGTTTTCAGGATTAATTTAAGTCTTCTAAAATATTCCTTACTAAGTTTTATTTGCATTTGTTCATGTTTTATTGCTGATCCTTCATAAATTCCCAAATATTTATACACTCCTTCCTGCTCAAGTTATTTTATATCACATTCTTGTCCCAAACTGATGTTTTCTTGTTGCTGCAGTTTTACTGCTTTAAAAGTTGCTTTTGCACATTTATCAAGACCAAAGGACATTCTTATATCATCTGAAAATGTTTTGACAACTTGCAGTTGTGTTTTCAGTTCCTCATCTGATGAGCTATACAGTTTTAAATCATTGACAAAGAGAAGATGAGAAGTCTTTACACTTTGTTGTTTTTTAGGAGCCAAATTGTAGCCATGGCCTAAGGTGTGACAATGCAATGGGTTAAGGGCAAGGCAGAATAACAGCGGTGACACAGAGTCACCCTGGAATATCCTCCTTTGAATTTTTATCCCTGGGATAATAATTTGTCCTTTATCATGGCTTAATTGCAAAGTGGTCTACCACTGTTTCATGGTCACTGTAATGTAGTCAATCAGTGTAGGGTGTAGCTTATACATTTTAAGCACTCTTTTATCCATGAATGTGGGATACTATCAATTTTTTTTTGTAGTCAATCCATGCCATACTTAGATTCTTCCCTTTTTACAATTCTCCACTATAACTTTGTTTAGCAATAAATGATCCTTTTTTCCATATGACTTTCTTTTATTGCCCTTTTGTTCTACTGCCATAATTGAGTTTTCTTCTAAATGACTATAAACTTTGTTGGCATCACTTCTCGTGTATAGTTTATATGTCGTCAGAAGGCAAGTTATTAGTCTATAATATTTAGGGTAGTTTGCCAGTTCACTCTTAAGTAAGAACATTGCTTGTCCTGTTGTTAGTCAGGTTGGTGTCTGTTCAGGGTGTGCATATAAATAGTTCTTACTCATGGTTAAATCTTTGTGCAAAGATGTTAATACTTTTAACCAAATGTTAGGTATTGTATCTTGGCCTGGGATTTTCCAATTAGAGGCTTTTCTTAACTTTGTTTCAATCTCACTGGCTGTTACTTCATCCAATTTAATATCCTGTACCTTTAAACTTCTTATTTTTTCTTTTACTTCTTCTAGCCATTTGGCACCTTTGTTATGTTTCACAGGATCTTCATAGATACTTCTCCAAAATGTAGCTATTTCTTCTTTTTTTGGTGGTATTTCAATTCCTTTTACCTTGTTTCCCAATTCTCTATAAAACTTTTTTGAGTCATCAATAAATTGATTATTTTGTGCTTTTCCTTTATATTTCGCTGTGTATCTTCTAGGTTTTTCCATATGTGCTGAGATTTTTAGTTTGTTATTTGCGATAGTGCATGATAGATCCTGGTCTGTCCTAATACTGTCCATTGCATTTATCACGTCTATCTTTGTTAGTATTTTTATTGATCTGTTCCCTCTTCTATATTCTTCAAACAGTGACACTTCTTGTCTTAGTTGCTTTATAGTTTTCTCTAGTCGATACTTCCATGATGGTATTCAATTTTTCCCCTTCCTTTCTCTCACTACCCTGTGTTCTTGTGGTAGAACTTTATCAGTTATTAATTTAGCTGCACAGTAGTATGTCTTCTTTACCTCTGTTGTATCATATAAATCTCTATGGACAGTCCTAATTTTACTGTATTACTTTGTTTTATCAAACTTTTGACTTTTGAATTTTATTGACCTTCTGCAATCTATTTCTTTCATTGATCTTACTATGTCTATTAAATGAAGCAACTCTTCTCTTAGCTCATTTTCTTCTAAACTGAGGGCATATTTTTTGTTTTCCATTTTTTGCAGACATTCTATATAAAGTTCTATAGCATTTTCCTGTGGCATATTATCTTCAATTTCATCCTGTGCCATCCATTGCTCTGACATAGGGGAACTCACTGGCCTATCACTCCTCAACATTGACTTCATCAGTTTCCACAGATTTCTGTTCCTTTCCTTGCTGTCTAGCCTCTAGTGAACATTTATACTGGTTTCCTGTGGAAGGCTTCAAAATATCTTCATATGGCACCTGACCAATTGCTTCCTGTTCCACTGGTTTCCCCTTAATTTGGATATCCATTGCTCTGTCCTGTTATGGTGCTTTCTGAATTAGATTTTCTACACTGAATCCTTCAATTCGAAAGTACTCCATAACCTCAGTTTCTATTTCTTTAATGTCTCCATTACTACTTTCATTTTCTACTTTTCCTCTTTGTCTTCTTATTTTTTTGTATTGTAAAGTTTTCCGTGTCCAGATTCCTTTGCCTGTATTTCTCTTCAAATATCTTTGGTGCTGCTCTTTTTGTATTGGTTAGTTTTACTTTCTCCTTTGCATAAATATTACACCATATTGAATCTCTTTTTCTTTCCCATGTCCATATTTCGTCTTCAGATGTCTCCTGACCTTTCTGCTTCTCCTTACTTTGAGGACTTGTTCCATCATGCTGTGGTGTAACCTGTGTTAGACCTTCTACACCAAATCCTTCACTTTGCAGGCACTCCATAACTTCAAATTCTATTTTTTTAACTTCTGCTTTACTAATCTTTTTTCTACATTCCCTCTTTATGATACTATTTTTTTTTACTGTGAAATTTTTCATGTCTGGATGGCTTTGTCTGTATTTTTCTTCAAATATCTTTGGGCTGCCTTCTTTATATTGATTAGTTTGCCTTTCTCCTTTGCATAAACATTGCACCATATTAACTTTCTCTTTCTTTCCCATGTCCATATTTCTTTTTACACTTTTCCAAAATCTCTAGGTTTTGTTGTTTATATTTTCGCACTTCCACAGATGCTTCTTTTTTTTCAAACAGATCAAGGTTTCTTGATCTATATACTATTTTTCACAAATCCATTATATTAATGAACACAAATTTTTATTTGAAGCTCCTGACAGTTTTTCTTGTGGAAGTATTTTTCTTTCCTCTAATTTCTCTCTTAATCATTTTGTATATCTTGTGTCTGGAAATTCTGAGCTTTTTGCATAATAGTAACAATACATAGGTTCTTTCTTTCTTGTCCTCAGTAATCCACTTTACCATCTTTATGGCTGTTCTCTGGCCTATCAGTTTTTGTGATTTTTTTGTGGACTACTACTTCCTTCTACAAGGGGGGGGGGGGTGGGCATCCTCCTGCTGGGCCTATTGTAGGAATGTTTCCATAATATATATATATATATATATATATATATATATATATATATATATATATAGACACACACACACACACACACACATATTTATATCCCCCAGGTAACAATATTAAAACACTGGAAGATGTCCTCTGCTGCATCTCCTCAAAAGTCCCTCATGAATCTCTAATATTATGTGATGTTAATATAGACTGGCAAATTATACAATCTGAAAATACAGCCTGAAAATTCAGCCAGTAATCTACATCTGTTCAAGTTCACCCAACTTATAACCACACATAAACTATATATAACAAAGCTACAACCAGACAACCAACCCTCAGTTTTGATCCTAACTTTCTCTCCAAATAATATCTCATCCCATGGAACTCTGTCAGACTACTTAAGTGGTTACTTGACAATCTATATCATAAGATAATGAATCAGCAGCCCTAAAACACATCCTAACAGCTTTGTAAGAAAGTTTATTACTTTTCACGAGGACACTTTTATTAATATACTACATCTATGTAAGTAGGAGTCACTAAAGACTCTCCCCAGAGATGATGATGTCTCATGAGTTCAGTAAAATCCTCCTAGATATTTTAAATACACTAGCCCCCATCAGAACAAAGAGTCAATGCCAACCCTGCCCTGTGTCTGTCTTTAGCAACTAAATAACTCATAAAACAAAGAGACAAAGCCTGGAAGGCCCAGACAAAAAACAAAGCAGCTGTTACTTTAACATCAACTAAGAACCCTGACAAAACAACTTACTAAACATAAGAAATGGTATTACTCAAACAAAACACAAACACTAATAATCCAAAACTGTTTTTGGCCTCAGTCAATAAACTGTTAAATCTAGGACAAGCCACACAGCCAACACCAAACACACAGAAACAAAATAATACCACAACCAACCAATTAAATAATGCCTTTATACAAACAGTATTAGCATTAACCAACCAGGTGACTGATCAAGCTCTTGATATTCATACGCAATAAAATAACTTTCTTCAACATTTGTCCTTCCAAGCTGTTTCAACAGATACCATCAAAAATTACCTCAAAAACTCACCACTTGGGGAGCTACCACAATATAGCTTAATACTATAAATAAATAATAATAGAAAGTAATGTACCAGATACATTATACACGATCCAAGACTGTGGAATATATTTATGCTTGGAGTCAAAAGAAGTCAGTCAGTTATTAACTTCATTCAGAAGTAACTTTGATTTCTACATGGTAAGTGGAATGTGCCAAGCCAGAGTTAAAGCAGTCAAAAATCTAGAAGGCTGGTAGGTCATAAACTTGACAACTGAACCTATAAACGTATGAATCTTTAAAGGTTTTATGTTATCATCCCTGTACACTATTGCAGTGTTACACTGTATGCTTATTGAAGGGCCCAGGTATATCATCTTTGACTTGTGTTCAGTTCCAGTCTCTAAAGCTAGATGATAAAATATATAATATATTCACACATATACAAATAATACAAACATTTCTGGGTTCAGTTAGATCTTAAAAGTAAAGGTACTGGCACACATTTTGCATCTTGTAAAGGGAAAAGTGTGAAAAAGTAAATAGTTTGAGGAAGTGGTGGTGGTAGTTGGGTTAAACATATTCCTAAATCAATGCCAAACATTATAAGTTTTTTTTTTTTCAACTCAAGTCTGTGAACAACAACAACCTGAAAACAACATCCCAAAGTAGCCTTTTTTGTGAAATTTCAGTGTTTTTTGATTTCACCATTTGCTGAAATTATGTGCAGTCTTAAAAAAAAGACACTTTCATACTTACCTGATAGTGGACCACAGTAGGACTCTACTAATCTATGAACTGGGAGTGTTGTGTTCAAAATACCTGAAATAAAAGAGAAACTATAACAAAAGTAATGTAGGCTTGTGAAAGAGGCATCATCCTGCCACACTTTATGACCAGTGTCTCCAGAGTTTCTTCAAAGTTTACCAAGTTTGTCTCTTTGAGTTCCTTAAGATTTCTGGGGATTGTTTGGTCTAACTCGACACCACAAGAGTAAAACATATATGATAAGATGGTGAATTGGGTCTGCATCATTAGTGGCTTGTATATTTGTATGAGAAAACTTTGCCTTGCACAAGTAACACAATGATTTTTAAAATGCAACTGTGTGAAGTTTTCCTAACTGTATATGCTGTGTTATTCCAGTAATCTTACACTCATGCACTCCAGACTTTCTCATCTACAGACAATTGGACCTATCAGTACTTGACTGAATGCTAAATATTTTTCTTCTCTCTTTGATTATGCAAATCAAAAGCTTTCTGACTGCATTAATACTTTTACTGTTTTTAACTATGGATGTTATGTAGTCCAATCTCGCCTACATTCTTACCTGTGGGTTCGGAGCCAAATGTCGGCTCCGACTCGGCCAAAACTTTTCAAGCTCGAAGTCTTTCTATTGGCTGGGCTAAGATGGTATCCCATGCTGCACTGCTCTATATCCCCAGATCTCATTTGCCGCTCGTGTAGCTCGGACGTGGTCTCGCTCTTGGCTTTTCTTCATTGTTAGAGAATTGGTTTAAAACAAAAAGCTATTTTAATAGCTATTGTGTGTTCTGGCCTTGTATGGTGAAAAGGTTTTGTGTTTGATCATTTTTTTCTGTGGTATCCCACTAGCTGTTTCCAATGGGCTAGGCCCATTTCAGTTAGAGGACCTAGTCTGTCCCTTGCTTCCTTGTATTATATTTTTACAGGTCTAAAACTGTTTAAATTAGAGGTTTTAGTCTTCCCCTCCTGTGTTGTGCCAAAGGATCGTTTTAGTTAGAAATCTTGAGGTTTTTGTTTGTGGTAGTGTTTTCCTGCCTTGTGACTGTTTTACCATTGGTACTGTTGTTAGCTATTGTTGTCTTTGATGCTTTGTGGTAGCTAACTATGTCCAAAGATTCTAAGGAGCATAAGCCCTCGGGCTTCAAGAAATGCTCTAGGTGCAGCTATAAAATGTCCATTACCGATGGACATTCTGTCTGTGTGTATTGTCTGGGAGCAATACATCTCCAGGAGTCGTGCAGTTTCTGTCATGCGTTTAGTCTGAGAGTTCTTCAGGAAAGGAAGAATAAGTTGATTTTGAAGGGACTTTTGAAACCCTCCTTCGACGGGGGTCTGGAAACTGCTTACAGCTCCAAGACAAAATCTTCGAAATCTAAAAAGAGATCTCCAGCTCCATCAGTCTCCTCAGAGACACCGGAGAAAATAGCAAAGTCGGCTTCGACATCCTCGGCTCCATTGTCCTCAGGGCCGCAGGAAGTGTCTGTGGTTATGGAACCGGCATTGGCTGCAATCATTTTAAAACCTATTCGGAGCCAATCACCTAGCATTAGGCCAGCATCACCTCCTCACAGGTCCCCTTCGGAGAGGAGGTCTTGATCTCCCTCTCTATCCTCTAAATCCTCCAGGACCTTATCAGATGTGGATGTCAATAGAGTGGTACAGAGACTCCTTCAGTCACCTGTTTTGGCTAAATTGTTCTCAGCTCTGACCCAGTCGGCTCCGGAGCCCATCCTTCAACCTGCTTCAATTCTTCCTCCTCCGAGCGTATCTCAGCTTTCGGAGCTGGAGTGCTCGGCTCCGTGTGATGTCCCTAGTTTGCTGCCAACAGCCCTTCCTAGCTTATCTGTGCCGATGTCATCTCCGACCCCGTTGGCGCCGTCCACGGGATTCAGGACTCAGGATTCTTTGGTCAGACCCGAGGGAGAGGCTTCGGGACACCTATCAGTTCCTAGTCTCCCTCTCAGTGAGACTCCTGACTCTGTGGAACCAGTTCCCAGGAGACCCAATAAATTTTTGAATGCTCCTCCTGGTAAGGAATTTCTGTCCAAGGGAGTCCCTGTGGATGTCATGGTGGTGGCAGCGGCCACTCAGAAGGAATTAGCCAAGACTTCTTCCACCGTCCATCCTCCTAACAAGGAGTCTAGGACCATGGACTGGTACGGGAAGCGTACCCTTTCTTCAGCGACCTTTACCTTACGGTCACTGAATTATTTATCTCACTTTACACGGCTCCAGAGAGATTTCCTCAAGGAGCTTGGAGATAGTCTCACGGGTAACGTTTCTGAGGTGGTGATCCAGACGGTTAACACTCAGATGTCTACCCTCAATTCCATCGTTAACTCCTCCATGAGGCTGATCTCATATGCAGCCGATGGAGCGAGTAGGGCAGCAAGTTTAGGAGTTGTTCTTAGGAGACATGCCTGTATGCAACTTTGTCATTTAGCGGAGGCCTTCAAGTCTTCATTCACCGATGCCCCTTTCGATGGTTCCTCTTTGTTCGGAACCAGGGTGAAAGACACCCTCACCAGGTGCAAGCAGGAGGGAAAAACTCTGTCTGCTGTAGAAGTCCATTTTCCCCTTCCCTCTAGGCCTTATCCCAAGGCCCAGAGGGGTGGCAAAATGTGGTTCAAGAAATCACAGAGGTTTTTCCCGGTGCACAAGGTGAGCCCCCTCCAGAGGCAGAGCAGGGGGTGGTTATTCAGGGAGATGCCACCCTAGAGGCAGAGGAGGCCCCCACAACTTGGGAGACTGCGATTCCTTTTGTGGTTCTCCCTACCACCGCTCCTGATGGGAGGCCCGACTGTGTGTTTCCGGAGCCAGTCGGGGGTCGAATCTCGTTATACCCGGAGGCATGGCAAGACATCACCCAGGACCAATGGGTTCTACGAATAATTTCCAGAGGATATGTCATTCCCTTCTCATCAGATCCCCCACCAATCAAAGAAATCCCGGATGTTCCACCCAGTCAAAGGG
The DNA here is from genome assembly GCF_019279795.1 of Protopterus annectens. Lineage (NCBI taxonomy): Eukaryota > Metazoa > Chordata > Ceratodontiformes > Protopteridae > Protopterus > Protopterus annectens. The sequence continues at coordinate 1,262,185,388 of NC_056745.1, forward strand.
ATTACGCAGCTTCAGAAGTTTCAAAGCTGCTAGAAAAAGGAGCCATCCAACATGTCCCCTCAAACCAGATCGGATTAGGGACTTACTCAAGATTCTTTTTGGTGCCAAAAAGGACAGGGGACCTAAGACCCATATTAGATCTCAGCCAATTGAACACCCACGTGCAAAAGTCCAAGTTCCGAATGGTCACATTGCAGTCTATTCTCCATTGTTGGGAAAAGAAGTGTGGATGCACTCCATTGACTTCAAGGATGCTTACTACCACATCAAGATGGACAGGGCATTCAGAAGTCACCTACGCTTCCTGCTGGGAGCCAGTCATTTTCAGTTTTGAGCCCTACCCTTTGGTATCACCACAGTCCCCAGGATGTTTACCAAATGCATGGCAGTGGTGACTACTCACTTGAGACGTCAGGGATTCCAAGTGTTTCCATATCTGGATGACTGGCTCCTTACTGCCACCACCAGGCATCTACTAATTCAGACCAGGGACGCTACTATAAACCTATGTCAACAGCTGGGCATCACATTGAACTGGGAAAAATCTGCCTTGTTGCCCTCACAGTGTGTCACTTTTATAGGCGCAGAACTAGACACCATCCTCATGTGGGCGTTTCTACCACAGTAAAGAATCAGAGTCCTACAACAAGTTCATGCCTTGCTCCCCCTGAGAGGAGCAAAGGCAAGTAGGGTCTTCCAACTATTGGGGACAATGGCTGCGACAGTTATGTTAGTCCCTCTGGCAAGGTTACATATGAGACTCCTTCAGTGGCTGCTTTTTGCCCAGTGGTCTCTCCAACGTCTTCCACTTTCTTACCCTATTCTACTCACCGACAGGTGCAAACAGGATCTCAGTTGGTGGCTTCGCACCGACAACCTGAATGCAGGAAAGCCCTTTGTTCCTGCGCCCCCGATTGCCACGGTGACCACGGATGCCTCCCAGATGGGGTGGGGGGGCATTATCTAGGCAGGACAGTCCAAGGCACGTGGCAAGAGCACGAGATGCATCTGCATATCAATGTCCTGGAGATGAGAGCTGTGCTACTAACACTGCAAGCACTTCAGAGTTTTCTTCCTCTCTGGACTATTGCAATCCACTCAGACAATATGTCAGTGGTGTGGTATCTGAACAAGCAGGGAGGAACCAAGTCCTATCCCCTTTGCAGATAGGCCATGTGAGTGTGGCAGTGGGCAGTGTCTTCCCAACATTTTCTGGTGGCAATGCACATTCCAAGGAAGTCCAATGTGATCACAGACAGGCTAAGCAGAGCTATTCTGATGCCTTACGAGTGGTCCTTGAACTGTCAAGTTGCGGAACAGATCTTCCACAGGCTCTTTGCCAGCCCCCTCAATGCCAAATACAGCAGCTACTTCACATTGATTCCCCCTCAGGGGGAGTCACCCAGGGATGCTCTAGTCCACGATTGCCCCTCCGGTCTACTATATGCCTTCCCCTCGGTTCCCTTGCTGTCAAAGGTTATTCAGAAAGCGCAAGCCTTGGGAAGCAGAATGATTTTGATTGCTCCACACTGGCCTCATCAATTTGGTTCCCCTTTCTCCATCCCTATCTCATGGACACTCCTTGGATTCTGGACCCACAACCAGACTTACTGACACACATGTCAGGGCAGCTCCATCCCTCTCTTCAGACCCTCTGGTTGACAGCCTGGCTACTCCACTTCCGTCATTAGTTAGGCTTCATCATTTCTCACCGGAGGTGGTTCATATTTTATCTTCCTCTCATAAGCCCTCCACCAGGAAGATTTACTACAGTAAATGGAAGAGGTTTTCAATCTGGGCTCATACCCAAAGGATTAACCCTTACATGGCTCCAATTTTGTCTGTATTGGAGTTTTTGTCTATGCTTTTTAACCAGGGTTCAGCGGTCGCAACCATTAAAGTCCAATTGGTGGTGATTTCTACCTTTCATGTCGCAAACGAGCTTAGTCTGATGGCTCATAGACTCTGTAAGGCTTCTCTGAAGGGCACTCTGTTACTTCATACTCTGGTACCGGAACCTGTCATGCCTTGGGATTTAAACTTTGTTCTACAGGCTCTTACTTCATCCCCCTTTGAGCCTGCAGCCACTTGTGATTTAAAGTTCTTAACTTGGAAGACTATCTTTTTAGTAGCCATCATGTCAGCCAGGCACATTTCAGAGCTTCAAGCCTTATCATTCAAACCCCCTTATTTGATTTTTCATAAGGACAGGGTTTCTCTCAGACCCAACCCTTCCTTTCTTCATAAAGTGGCGTCAATCAGTAACCTTAATCAATATATTGAGTTGCCAGTGTTTTATTCCTCAGTTCTCAAACAAGGCAGAATTTAAATTTCATCAATTGGATGTACACAGACAATTATGTTTTTATCTGCACAGAACCTAAGACCTCAGGAAATCTGATCAGTTGTTTGTTTCCTTTTCAGAAAACAGAATTGGGTCTTCCATCTCCAAAGTCACACTGTTCAGGTGGATCTCCAGTTGCATTTCTTTCATTTATTCCTCAGGGGGTAAAGATTTACCGTTCCCGGTGAAGGCTCACTCTACTCGGTCTGTATCTACATCTACAGCCTATCAGGCCAGATTGTCTATGGGTGATATTTGTGCTGCTGCTACTTGGGCATCTCCTCACACCTTTGTTACTCATTACAAGTTGGATGTGGTATCTAGGGGCAGGTCTTCCTTTGGTTCCACAGTGCTCAGGAGTATTTTCCACTGAGCCGCCCAGGATTTAGGTGCTAGGGACGCTGTCCCACGGGTAAGAATGTAGGCGAGATTGGACTACATAACATCAAGAAGTTATGTACTCACCATAACGTTTGATGTATGTAGTCCATCTCGCCTCACATTCTTACTTACCTCCCCTCCTTCCCCCTTCCTGGAGGATTTGGAGGTTAGGTCTGGTTTCAGAGCTCCCTTCATTCTTGGTTTGTTCTTCCTTTCCTTGGGTGTTTTTATGCATGGAGAATGAGTGCTGGTGTTTGCAGCAAACTAGATCTGGAGATATAGAGCAGTGCACCATGGGATACCATCTTAGCCCAGCCAATAGAAAGACTTCGAGCTAGAAAAGTTTTGGATGAGTCGGAGCCAACATTCGGCTCCGAACCCATGGGTAAGAATGTGAGGCGAGATGGACTATATACATCGAACGTTATGGTGAGTACATAACTTTTTGTTTCCATTTTTAATTGCAGCTTATAGCTTTCTGCAGTTCCTAATCTTACACATCGGTCCCCATCCCTTGTTCACTATCCAACCCTCTCCCATCAACAGTATGTTGCATCTATCAGTTCTCCTCTAAACCCTTTGGCTATACCACCCCTATCTGAGCCTGTGTTTTATATTTGTCTGTCTGCCCCCTTTTACCTGATCATCTCTCTCTCTATCCCATCCACAGACTTCCCTCACTACCTTCCCCTCTTCCCCTTATTTTCTGTATAGAAATATAGGGCTATTTCCCTGAAAAGAAATATCCTTCCTCTGACCTTTCATACCTTAAGATTACCTACCGTGTTTCCATCTGTTTGTTTTTCTTACCGCTTCTATTTTCCTTCTCTTTTATATGCCAGACTGGGTTGGCCCTTTGCCGTGTTTATAGGACAGACTGGGTTGGCCCTTTGCCGTGTTTATAGGACAGACTGGGTTGGCCCTTTGCTGTGTTTATAGGACAGACTGGTTTGGGCTTTTGCTGTGTTTATTGGACAGACTGGGTTAGCCCTTTGCCATGTTTATAGGACAGACTGGGTTGGCCCTTTGCTGTGTTTATAGGACAGACTGGG